>NC_069500.1:373973005-374040505 GCF_027579735.1 Bombina bombina
TTAATTTAGGTTTTAAACCTCTGCTTTTCATATACCTGTACTACTTTATTTTTTGTTACATAATAGTTGATATTTTCTCTTGGAAAGTGCACACATAAATACTCCCTTAAAAAGAAAAGCAATTTTAATACATCTTACTCCCAAAACACCACAGCGCATCACTCAAACATTGTGCAGCTAAAGTGTTTCGTGCTATGAAAAGAAAAAGAGAGGTGTCTTGTTAGGGAAAGGTCTCCTGTGACCTTAGAGATGGATATTTACTTTTGCTAACAATAAATATTGTGCACTGTTTATTCACCTAATCAAAAATATGCTACTACTTCTGGACACATTTTAAATAAAGGGTTATAAAACTTTGCAAAAACTAGGGATATGCATTCAGCAGTTTTGTTAGCGCGAAAGGCAGCTGCTTGCGGCGTTCGCTCTTTTCAGAGATGGATTTTTACTTGTGAAAGTGCAATACACTATGATCTGGATTTGTACTTTCACAAGCATAAATCCGGCTCCAAAAATATATAATATTTAAAAGTTAATAAAGAATTAATTATTTCCAATTGTTATTGAGGCAGAAGTGCTCGTAATCTTCAGCTCTTATATAGCAAAATATTGAATAACACTATTCTTGTTAAATATGAGACAGCATTTTCTTCAGTTGCTCATGACATAGTTTTTTCTTACTTGCATTTTGCTTTATTTTAGGCATGTGCATTTGAACTATTTGGAAGCAAACAAATGCTGAATATGGCGTTTGCCTCTTTTCGGGGCTGGATTTCGTCTTGTAAAAACGCAACACTGAGATTTGGAGTAGCAAAGACTTTAGTGTGTTGCAGTTTCACAAGAAGAAAACCGCCGAATGTACAGCCCTAGCAAAAACTGATATTTATAAAGTATTACATTATATTAACTATAAACATTATACAAGTAAAACTCACTTTTAATCTAAAAAGAAGCTCCTTTATAATAAAAAAACTTGTTTAATCTTTATGATTTTTTACTATGAAATGACTGCCCTTCAAGGCTGTATCATATTCTGATCATATGTCCAGTCATATTGCCCTAGTGAATGCCAGATTATCACATTTATGAGGCCAGCACATGCTCCTGAATGCATGCGTTCTAGGGGAGTAATAGAATCACAGTAGTTGTAGACCTTACCATCTGACAACAGTTTCACCCAAAATGTCACCTGTGTCTGTCAAATGTGATGCACTTTGCATAACTGCTCATTACACTGTCACTTCTGCCTGTCAGCACATCTTACCAATAGCAGGAGACAAAAAAGCAAGAAGAGAATGGTTATGCACAACATTAAAGGAACATGAAACCCTAAAAAATGATTTTATGATTCAGATACAGCATACAATTTTAAACAACTTTCTAATTTACTTCTATTATCTAATTTGCTTGATTATCTTGATATCCTTTGTTAAAAACATATCTAGATAGGTTCAGAAGCTTGGAGCTAGGCTACCTTTTTGCATTTCATAATTTTGGCACTGCTTCCCCCTCACTCCCAGCGGCTCATGGAGTCTATGGACACATGGATGGGTCATGTACCCCATTAGACAACCAGCGATCATTGATTTGGAATACAATTAATAAATTATGCATTTGGAGAGAATAGGAAGGTAAAGGCATGATGTCATTGGCTACCCTTCAAAATGTGCTGCTAAATCATGCCACCCTATGCACAGAATTGTTGTCTTAGGCCAGAATATGAATACTTATTTAAAAACCTATAAAATGTATGTTTCTTATAGTTTTCCACAAATTTAACCTGATTTTACTGTTGTATTGCCTACATAATTTGAGAAGATTTAGTAATTTTAAGAGTTCTACTAATGGATTGCAATGGCTTGGAAATTGAGATTAACATCACCTGAACTTGAATACAATGGTGTAATCAATATAATGACGCCACTACGGAAAACATCTAGCAACAATATGTGTGGTTTACTAAAGAGTACCCAATAACTGGTTAGTATGACCAGCTGGTAGAGAATTTCTAATTTCAGTTGCCATTACACTGGTATCTATATAAATAGCAGTTATAGTCCATACAACTCCTCCTACCTAACAATGACTACCACTCACCTAACACCCCAAAACCCAAATAAATCTAACTGCGATCTCCCATAAAGCAAAACACCTTAAACACACTGTCCTGAACCCCCAACAAAAAATACCCTTAATGCAACACCCTCCAATGCAAACTATGCTAATCCCATTCTTCTTACTAGCCCACTTTAATAACTTATTATAGCTGAACTTTCCCCCATCACAATAAATCATAATCACAATTTTCTCCCACATCCAATAGCAATAATGATTAACTCAATGCCTCCCCATGACGATTAACCCGAGCTGCAGCTCCCCAATCACATTAGGTCTAACACCCTCCATAAAATTGTTAACAAAAGTTCTAAAAATATTTCCATCAAATTGTTGACATATGTATATAGTTTTAAGAAAAAATAACAGTCAATAGATAAATGAATCTGCTTAACCTGTTCTCCAGGCCTCTAATAGCGTGGGTCTTACTATGTCTGCATGCCTCACTAGTGAAACATCACAGATATAGAGATATGTAGGGAGCCCTGTGCAAGTGATCTCTAGGACAACACATCACAGTTATAACATGCTTGTCAGTGGGATGCCTCCATTACATGAGGTAATTGTTGAGAGTAGCGTATATATATCATGCTGTTGCTGAATGTCTGCATGTGAGACTATCCAGCAACAGTGCAGCAACTGTCAGGTATGACAATTACTTTGTATACAATCACTTTGATAGCTAATCACAGTGATTGTATACTTTGAAGCAACCTAGATACTGGCATGCTGCAATGCATGCTGGTATCAGGCTCAGTGGGCTATCACTGCATGCCTCAGGAGTGTGGTAATACAGTGATGCTCCCATTGTCATGTCATGTGATCACTTTTAGTACCTATGTAATAGTAGTAAAACTAGTAGTAAAACTGTATTTTAATAAAGTGTATTGTTATGCCTCTAGTTCTAGGTAGTCTGGGGTGCTGTGCCTATTGTCTAATAAATATATAGTTTGTGTAGTGGTTTTGGATTGGGAAACTGCTAATAAACTTGCAGTCTAAGCATAGCACATTTTTGCATTAAGCCAATAATTGTATCCTTGTAGTATTTGGCCTATATGTGCTATATATTACTTGGAAACCTAGACATATGAGGTATTCCTAAAACAGGACAAAATAATTAATCTATTTTGATTTTTATTCCCTTTAGCTATAATAGTTATGCAGAAATTAATAATAAAGAAAAGTGCAAAGAAATCATTTTTATTTTTATTACATGTATCCATATAGGGCATGACGAGAAAACCTTGTTTTTCTGTTAAAAACAGTGTATAATATTTTTGGGTGCACCTAACAAGAAAGAGAATAAGTATGGTATTATGTAATCATCTAAGCATGGAGACTGGGAAAAAACTCTGTCCTTAAGGGGTTTAAGAAGCTACTGTGGCATCAACTTATCAAAGCGTCGACTTTCTTGCATTCAACGGCACCAATATCAATACCAGATCGCCTAACATCGCTGCCGCGGACCTGAATATGTTCTCCAAAGTTACCAAAAAAGCTGTCAAAAAGCTGCGCACCAAGTACAGTGCAAAGAGCAGCGGACTGTTGTTCACTAACAGTCATCAATCTCGCTGCTTTTCGGCTTCTTTTCAGCTTTCTTGGTATACTGTCACTAAACACCCACACTATTCTAACTGTTTTATCCCCTATACCGCCGCTCCCGGACCCCGCCGCACCTAAATAAAGTTATTAACCCCTAAACCACCGCTCCCGGAGCCCACCGCACCTAAATAAAGTTATTAACCGCTAAACAGCCGCTCCCGGAGCCCACCGCAACTCTAATAAATGTATTAAACCCTAAAACGCCGCTCCCGGAGCCCACCGCCACCTACATTATACATATTAACCCCTAATCTTCCACCCCCTATACCGCCGCCACCTACATAAAGTTATTAACCCCTATCCTGCCGCTCCCGGACCCCGCCGCAACTAAATAAAGTGTTTAACCCCTAAACCGCCGCTCCCGGAGCCCACCACCACCTACATTATATTTATTAACCCCTAATCTGCCCCCCTAACTTAAATATAGTTTAAATAAATTTAAATAAATTATTCCTATTTAAAACTAAATACTTACCTATAAAATAAACCCTAAGATAGCTACAATACAGTATAACTAATAGTTACATTGTAGCTATCTTAGGATTTATTTTTATTTTACAGGCAACTTTGTATTTATTTTAACTAGGTACAATAGTTATTAAATAGTTATTAACTATTTAATAACTACCTAGTTAAAATACAAAAGTACCTGTAAAATAAAACCTAACCTAATTTACAATTACACCTAACACTACACTATACTTAAATTAATTACCTATATTAACTACAATTAACTACAAAGAAATAAAATTAAATAAAATTATCTAAAGTACAAAAAAACACACTAAATTACAGAAAATAATAACATAATTACAAGATTTTTAAACTAATTACACCTAATCGAATTCCCCTAACAAAATAAAAAAGCCCCCCAAAATAAAAAAAAGCCCTACCCTACACTAAATTACAAATAGCCTTTCGCGGGACATTGCCCCAAAGTAATCAGCTCTTTTACCTGAAAAAAAGTACAATACTCCCCAACATTAAAACCCACCACCCACACACCCAACCCTACTCTAAAACCCACCCAATCCCTCCTTAAAAAAAACCTAACACTAACCCCTTGAAGGTCACCCTACCTTCAGACGTCTTCACCCAACCGGGCCGAGGTCCTCAACGAAGCCGGGCGAAGTGGTCCTCCAGACGGGCAGAAGTCTTCATCCAAGCCGGACAGAAGAGGTCCTCCAGACGGGTAGAGGTCTTCATCCTGGCGGCATCTTCTATCTTCATCCATCCAGCTCGGAGCGGGTCCATCTTCAAGACATCCGACGCGGAGCATCCTCTTCCATCGACGTCAACTGTAAAATGAAGGTTCCTTTAAATGACGTCATCCAAGATGGCGTCCCTTCAATTCCGATTGGCTGATAGAATTCTATCAGCCAATCGGAATTAAGGTAGGAAAAATCCTATTGGTTGATGCAATCAGACAATAGGATTGAAGTTCAATCCTATTGGCTGTTCCAATCAGCCAATAGAATGCAAGCTCAATCCTATTGGCTGATTGGATCAGGGGTTAGGGGTGTTTAGACTCGGGGTACATGTTAGGGTGTTAGGTGTAGACATTACCATAGGAATCAATGCGATATCGGCCAGCAGCGAACATGAGCTTTCACTGCTTTCAGACACCCATTGATTCCTATGGTATCCGCGACCTCCAGGGCGGCGGATTGAAAACCAGGTACGCTGGGCCGGAATAGTGCCGAGCGTACATGCTAGTTATTTGATAACTATCAAAAGTAGTCAGATTGTGCCGAACTTGCATTCGGAACATCTGTAGTGATGTAAGCATCGATCTGTGTCGGACTGAGTCCGGCGGATCGTATGTTACGTCACTAAATTCTACTTTTGCCGGTCTGTAGGGTTTGATAACTAAGGCGAATCAGGCTCGCTACAAATACGCTGCGGAATTTCAGCGTATTTGCGGTTGACGGCTTGATAAATACATGCCTATATCTTAATAATAGTAAACGTAAACAAGGATATTATTTTTTTTCCCTTTAGATTGGAAAACAGATCTACCACCAGAGTGCAATATAAATATGAATGTAAATATTTATTGCATGCATGGATTGAAAGCTATTTAAATGGTATGTGACCATTTTGCTTTAATATTATTCCTTTTCATTGTTCCACTCTTTATAATGCACAGGTTTCTACTATAATTAATGTTTAAAATATGAAAGCAGCAGCCATTAAGGAAACTGTATTGAACAGAATAAGTATTAAAAAGTGGTTCTTGCAATGTTTCACATGAAATATATCATTTTACATCTATATCTTCAATTCTTTAAGATATTTTAATGAACTGTTTTTATACTATCTTAAAGAGACATTAAAAACTTTGAGATTTTAAGATAAAGGGCTAGATTACAAGTGGGGCGCTAATATAACATGCGCCTGTAAACGGGCAAATTCGCTCATTTACAGGGGCGTACAATAAATAACCAGCCATTACGATTGGCTGGCCAATGCTACCGTGAGCTTGCGGTAGCAATTTGTGCTCCAAAAATTAACAAGAGGTCAGACCTCTGGTTAATTTAAATAATGTCCCCAACTGCCCCCCAAAATAAAGTGTATGGTTTATTTATTGATTTTTTTTTTTAAACTAACTGCACTTAACAGTTATAAGGGGTTAAAGTGAGTGGCTATGGGGTGTTTGTGGTCTATGGGGACTTTGTGTTCACTGTAAATATAAATGTATATGCTTATATACATATATATTTATGTGTATAGATACACATATAAACACATAAATATATATTGATAAATTCATATATATTTATTTGTATATACACACATATAAACACATAAATATATATTGATAAATTCATATATATTTAAACTTTTCTGCCTTACCCTTACCCCCTTTGCTGCGCTAGGTTCTTTGCGGTGACTATCGGCATGAGAAAGAGACTCTCATTGGAGCCTATGAAAGCGTGCTCTCGTGAGTGAAAAGCTTTCATGCAATGCGAACATGAGGTCGCGTTTGCATACTTCAAATACCAGCACACATTTGCGTGCGCTGGTGTTATGAGTGGAGCGCAAATATAGCGCTCGTGAAAGTGCGATTTCATGCTCCACTCGTAATCTGGGCCAAAATGTTTATTATATGTATTAAAGCAACTTTGCAAATATACTTTAATTATTTATTTTTCCCCTTTCCTGCAACTTAATTCTGAATATTGTGGGCTTTTCAATTTCTGTTAAAAGAGGAAGGGAAGACATGGATATACGCCACACAGTCTTGGGTTGCCCACTCTAGTAAGTCATTTATAACTATCCTAAATTAGTCTAATCAGAAAAGGAAACCTTGATAACAATATTGTGGTTCCATTTGCTTTATGGACACTAAGGGCTAGATTACAAGTGGAGCACAAATTTGTCCGTTCACGGGTGCACGATAAATAACCAGCCATTACAAGTGGCTGGTTAAAGCTACCCCAAGCTTGCGGTTGCAATTAGTGCTCCAAAAATCAGATTAGATCTCTAGTTAATTTTCAAAATGTCCCCCAATTGCCACCAAATTTAGGTAACGTTGGTTTATATATATATATATATATATATATAGATATATATATATATAAAACTGCACAAAGTAGTTTTTTAGGGATTAAAGTGAGGGGATGTGGAGTGTTAGAAAAAAAAAAGTCACTGAAAAGTGCCTTTACATAGCGGTCTATAGGGACTGTGTGTTCCCTGTAAATATATATCTATATGCTTATATACATATATATTTTTGTGTTAATATGTGTAGGAATATATATCTTTACTTTACTTTGTGAAATCAAAGCAAAAAAGCCTGTTTAAAAAACAATTTTCTGTTTTCCCACACTCACAGGGCATTTTGTGTGATATCATGTACAGAATTTGAATAGTTTTACTTTTTCAAACAGAGGTGCATTTAATGGATTGAAATTGTTAAGATTATTACATAAACTTGCATACAATGTTTTCACAAAATATTTATAATGTATTTGAATGGGTATCGATATAAGATAAAATATTTCTTGCAATATTTTCCCTCTTGAAGTCCTTCTGAGAAAGGCATACTGGGACAGCTGAAACACACAGAACAGAAAGCAAAGACTTGATACTGTGCTTTTATAAATAAATATATTTGGCTGTTTTAACGTTTTATTCCCTGTGGTATTATTAAATATGACTAAAATAAAGCAATTTGGTACTTTTCTAATCTTTGTGGCTTCCTTTTAGTCAAGGTGAGTCAACATTACAAACAAAATTATTTGATCTAGTTTTTTATTATTGTTCTATTGTACTAGTACCATTTCCTGTGCCCCTATATAACCAAAAAGGTCATGCTTATTGTGATGAATCCAAAGTATGAGCCTGGGCCCTTGTGCTCCAAGAACAAAGTTGGGTGAGTTGGGCATGCAGCTGACTTAGACTTGGAGATAAAACGGAAAAACAATGGTGATAGCTGCCTACTACTGGCAGGGAAAAGATTAGCCACACTGAAACTTTACCATGATAGCTCAAGAAACAGAGACGGAAACAATTTACTTGTTGCCAAGTGCATATTCTTTCTTATTATAGTTACCAATATTGTTTGAGCCCTAGTAAACATCATGAATGTTTGAGGCTAACAATTTCTTCAGTTGCTTTAGAAATGTCTCCCTATGTGATTTCCCCACTTCACTCTAGTTTAATTTGAGAGTCTATTTGACTTTTATAAAATTGTGAGGTTGATCTAAATCTTGTGCTATTTTTTGGTAGGTAACAATTTCTGAATGTCAGTTGTTATTGTCAGTATTTTTCCAGTGATCATAATTACAAAAAGCTTTTGTTGCTAATACATTTGAAGCTCAATATTGCAACCCTTGAAAACAACAAAAAAATAATTATTTGCACTGTTAATCTCTTGCTATCATAATTAAAAAAGCATAATTAAAGACAAACAAAATGGTAATATTGGGGGATTATCAATATTGGGGGTTTACATCAGAGATTGAAAGCCTTTATGAAGATTGATTTCTTTTAATATATGGGTGCATTGGGCATGCGTGATTGGTAGGTTATTGATTTTACAAATTTTAATTAGTGTAAAAGTGCTTAAAGGGACAGTTCACCCAAAAAATGTCTCCCTTTAAATTGTTCCCAGTGATCCATTTTACCTGCTGGAGTGTATTTAATTGTTTACAAGTGGCTCCTTTACCCCTATTTTGGCATTTAAAATAGATGTTTTAGCCTGTGGTATCCCCACCTATAGTAAAAGTTTGTATACTGGAGTCTCAGCAATTGAATAGCCTATGTAAACACAGCCAGGAGAAGAAATTACGCTCTCAGTTGGCTGCAGGATAGTTAAGTAATACAATTATAATTTTCCATTGTTCTGTCTAAGTATTGAGCTTTGGTTTTCAGAGATGTGGACTTGAGTTGCATGACTTGGACTTGACTTGGACTCAAGTCACAAATTTGATGACTTGTGACTCGACTCGACATAATCAGGCAAGACTTGTGACTTGACTTAGACTTTGACAGCAATGACTCAAGACTTGACTTGAGCTCTATGACTTGCCAAGTCTTTATACATTCTAAAGGTTAGAGTTGTGACCTAGGATGGTCCCTGGAGAATGAGGAACAAAATAATATATTTAAAATACCTAGCTCACTTTTGTTTAAATTACACCCCAAGATATTTATTTTTGGTCAAAATATGATAAAATGCCATTGGAAAGTGTCATGTTTTTACGTTTTTTATTTTAATTTTTGGAGTGGAGGCAGGGTGAGGAGGTAGCTTAAAATAGTAATAAAAAGGTTATACAAAATCTCAGAATGTCACTATCTAAGATTATTTGTTAAATTCTGACCCTTATGTGAACACTTTACACACATGCTGTGACTGACTGTGTAAGAGTGTAACCAAATTCTCATATTATGTTGTATTTGTTGCATGGTGCTTGTCTCTTCTTCACATAAATAAAATGGAGAGAAAAGTCCTTAGAGAAGTATAGCAAAATCTTGTGAAAGATCTTGCATTACTGGAGAATTATTTAGATCGCATCTAAGCAGAGAAATTTATGGGAGGCATCTTTTATCTCTGCAACAAACAGGTTTTGTACTTTATCTTATAGCATTCAGTGAGTGTTATCCACGGATAGTCCCCTTTTTGGCTTCAGGTCCCTGCCTTTTATAGGGACATTCTGGTCAATGTTTAAATATACACAGATAAATTACATCTTTGAATAGAAACATATTTGCAATATACATGTATTGTCAAAAATGATTGCAAAAGCACCGTTTTAGTGTTTATTGAGACAACAGGATTGATATTGGTATTTTAAATACTGCAGCTGCACGGTGGGGTTTGTATTATGTTATAAATTAACAAATGTTGTTATTACCAGATGATGTTATCAATGAGAAATGGTTATGTGCAATATTTACCATCTCCCTTTATGCATGCATAACTAGATACATACAATTTCAGCCTTATATATGTGCTCCTCCTTTGTACAATAGTTTCTAGTTTGGAGAGGTCCAATAGTATCCATATTTATTTAAGGAAAACCTTTTATTAGTGCAGGTAACACCTTGAATATGTCCATTAATAACCAAGGGTCTACAAGTGACCCTTAGATCTGCTCCATATCCTCCATGATCTCAAGTCTGCTTCTTTATCATCGGTCATTGGTAAGTTACACTTACCCTTCAATTAATTTAACTTAACTAGCACAATAATTTCAGAGCCATCCATATTGATAGAACATAATATAACTGTCTGTGCTTCTCTTTATGATAAAACCTTATATTTATAGCTTGATACCCCCTTAATGCTATCTTCCTTTAGACAATTGAGGTCCAAGAGTGGCTTCTTTAATGTTTAGGGACCTTTTTCCAAATTTTCATTATAAGTTAAGAGGTCACATAGATATTGGACAGCTATGTTAAAGGGACAGTCAAGTTAAAAAAAAACCTTTTATGATTTAAATAGGGAATGTAATTTTAAACAACTTTCCAATTTACTTTTATCCCCAATTTTGCTTTGTTCTCTTGGTATTCTTAGTTGAAAGCTAATTCTAGGAGGTTCATATGCTAATTTCTTAGACATTGAAGACTGCTTCTAATCTGAATGCATTTTGACCAGTAGAGGGCATTAGTTCATGTGTTTTATATAGATAACATTGAGCTCATGCACGGGAAGTTACCCTGGAGTGAGCACTGATTGGTTAAAAAGCATGTCTGTCAAAAGAATTGAAATAAGGGGGCAGTTTGCAGAGGCTTAGATACAAGGTAATCGCAGAGGTAAAAAGTATATTAATATAACTGTGTTGCTTATGCAAAACGGGAATGGGTAATAAAGGGATTATCTTTCTTTTTAAACAACAATTCTGGTGTTGACTGTCCCTTTATTTCTAATATGATTATTGCTAATGTTCCTAACTATGCAGTTAAATGTACGGTATTTCACAGTTGTATTGTCTCAAACACCTTTATTGTAAACTTTCCATGCTCTTATATATAGGGCTACATTACAAGTGGAGCGCTATTTATTGCTCCCGCTCATGTGGGAAGTAAGGTTTTGCATGTGTTGAGCAGCATGTGTATTACAAGTTGAAATTAAAAAGTTTTCGCACAATCACGAACCTGATGCATGCAAAAAGATGCATGCAAAAAGCAGAACTTGGAATATTGCAACTACGTTAATGTATTCCCCCTTAGACTTCAATGGAGTGTGAAAAGTACAAAAAAAAAACCATGATGATGTTTAAGCAAAGTGCACTAACCCGACAAAAAAGTTATAAGGGCTTAAAATATCATGCCTCAGGTGTTAGAAAAAAGGCTGCAAAGGGTTTTAAAATAGAGATACATACATATACATGTCTACATTTGTAAATGTATATGTATGTATATATATTTGTTTATACGTGTGTACATATGTATTTATATGTGTATATATGTATTTACAGACATATATAAACATGTAAACACATAAATACACATGTACACACATAAGACATATATATATGTGTGTGTATATGTGCATTGGAACCCTTTGCTGTTAAAGGGATATATAGTAAACACATTTTTTTCTTTCGTGATTCAGATAGAACATGCACTTTTAAGTAACTTTCTAATTTACTCCTACTATAAATTTTTCTTCGTTCTCTGGAATGTAACGCTTAGGAGCCAGCCATGGATAGCGCTTGCTTATTATTGGCTACATTTAGCAAACCAATAAGCAAGCATAACCCAGGTTCTCAACCAAAAATGGGCCGGCTCTTAAAGGGTCATGAAACACAAAAATTTTCTTTCATGATTCAGATAGAGAATACAATTTTAAACAACTTTCTAATTTACTTCTATTATCTAATTTGTTTCATTCTCTTGGTATCATTTGTTGAAAGAGCAGCAATGCACTACTGGTTTCTAACTTAACACATGAGTGAGCCAATGACAATCAGTATATATATGCAGCCACCAATCAGCAGCTAGAACCTAGGTTCTTTGCTGCTCCTGAGCTTGCCTAGATAAACCTTTCGGCAAAAGATAACAAGAGAAGGAAGCAAATTAAATAATAAAGGTAAATTGGAAAGTTGTTTAAAATTATATTCTCTCTATATTCAATCTTAATCACAAAAATAAAATGTGTTTTATGTCCCTTTAAGTTTTACATTCCTGCTTTTTAAATAAAGATAGCAAGAGAATTAAGAAAAATTTACAATAGGAGTAAATTAGACAGTTGCTTCAAATCTATCTGAATCATTAAATAAAAAATGTAATATCTGGTTAGCACACTTGAGAATATGCGATTTGGGTTTGCGCACACGTAGTCCCCCCCAACATTTTTTTTGCTCCATTGACCTCTATGGGGGTGTAATGCATAATACACATGAGAGGTAGTTGATACCTGGATCAGCTACCCAGCAGAGGTGGTATTGTGGTCTCAGCATTGCCAGGTTTAATCTGAACTGTTCTTTATTTGCGTGGAATCTGTGTTTGTTCAGGAATGCTGTGGTCTCAAGACCCCACTTCCCCCTCTTCCCCTCCTTATGCCAACAACAGAGCACCTGCAGCAAGGCAGGCAGCTGTTCAAGCTGGATATCCTAGGTGGAAAAGGGCAAACAAGCCAACAGAGAAACCATCTCCTCTATACTCTACAGCCAGAGGGGCAGGAGCCACATAAGGCCAGGGGGATACCCGCAGGTGTTTTAATTGTAACCAGATGGGGAATCTGAGTTTCACCTGCCCAAAGAAGAAGAAGCCTGAGCATGGGAATGTGGCTGGGGGACCAGCAACTGTTTTGTTTGTGGGTGGGTTCACAAGGCAAAAGCGGAGAGATAACCTACAGAGGGTATCTGTGGGTGACCGGGTGGCAACAGGACTAGTGGAGCTTTGGTTACCTTAATGCATCCTGGAATAGTAAAGCCTGAGGAAATTATACCAGGGAGGACTGTGTCCATCCAAGGAGTGGGGGGGGGGGGGGGTTGCCCTACAGTGCCTGTGGCACAAGTATACCAAGATTGGTGTGTGGGATAAGGTTTGCGGGCAGTTGGGATTTCTGTGGATATCCCTATTGACATTTTACTGGGGAATGATATGGGCCAGATGCTTTGTCATTATGCCCCAGAAGACAACACATGCAATCTGGAAGGGCCAACAGAGGACCCAGCACCAACTGAGGTACTGTGTAAAACTTTGGGGGACCCGGAGAGGAGGCTGGGGATGGACAAATCTCTAGCTGCACCAAAGCCGGGGGTAACCTGCCAAAGGATGGAGAATACTTCACTTTAACATGGTTGCTAGGAGGGAGACCTGAGGGTTAATGCAGCTCTGCCTGTTTGTACACCGGTAATATCTTGTTCTAGTGAAGAGGGATGTATTGTAAATGATTGTGGCATGATTGATTCTATTGAACATGGTTGCTCGGAGGGAGAGCCTAGGGTTAATGCAGATTTACCTGAGCCTGTACCAATAATGTCTTGTTTCAGTGGAAAAGAATATACTGCCATTGATGACAATGTTTGCCAAGCACCAGGCCCTAGAGTAGAGGGACTGGTGAGAGAGGTTGGTTTACCCCTGCTTATGAGTGAGAGTGGGGGCAGAGAGAGGATGATGCCCTAGAGATTGCTAGATGCTGTGAGCAAGTGATACCTGATGTAGTGTTTGGGAATGTGAGAGGGCAGCAGGGCTGGGCAGTAGGGCAGACTGAGTGTGTGTACCCTTCTGTGCTAGAACCAGTATTGCATGCCCAAGAAGGGGAGAAAGGTATTAAATGTGCAGTGCCAGGACCTAGTGAAGGGACCCTGGGAGCTGGGATTGCTATACCCCAGGAAAAGGTAGGAGTGGGGAAAATTGGCCAATGTGACATGTCTGGTGTCTGAGTGTGGTGTTTCAGCTGAGTGTGGTAAGCAGGGGGCAGGAGAAGAGGCTTTTTCTCTGGTTTCCCCTGAGGTAAAATGCACCCTTAGTGAGGGATGTCAGGCTCACTTATACTGCTGCAAGGAGAACAGCTGACAAGTATGTATCAGCCTGTCTCTGAAACAGCATTGCATATGCAAGTAGGAGGGAATGGCACAGCCAGAGTACCCTCTGCCCTGTTACAGACGATAGGACAGGATGGGACCCTAATAGTAACAGTAATCTCATATGGAAAGAAGATTGGGAGGAAGATGGGACTTCCCCTTACAACTCTTCTATAGTTGTGTGTGCCCTGGATAGAGAATGTGTGAGCACCACAACTACAGTGATAAGGGAACCTGTTACACCTACAGAGCATACAGGGGTAGGTGTGAACAGTGGACTATCTGGCCTAAGCTTTGCAAGAACTGCCCTTAGTCCCCTAGTGAGTTACCCTGAGGGTCCCTTCACGAGTGAGGGTGAGTGCTAGGAATGTGTGATATCCAGCAAGGGAGTGCCCGCCACAAGGGAAACTGTGTCAGCTGATGCTAACTGTTGCAGTGGGCAAATTAATGCAGAGAGTGTGCAACATGGGCAGAACTGGTATTATGAACGGGAAAAAACTAGGGTTCAGGTAGACATAGGGGCTCAGCGTGGACTGACCCCCTCTTTCCACCATCTTAATGGGGGAGGTGTCATGCATGATACACTCATGAGGAGTAGTTGATACCTGGATCAGCTACCCAGCAGCGGTGGTATTGTGTTCTCAGCATTGCCAGGTTTAATCTGAACTTTTCTTTCTTTGTGTGGAATCTGTGTTTGTTCAGGAATGCTGTGGTCACACTTCCCCCTCTTCCCCTCCTCCCCCCCCTTCCCCTCCTACTGCTGGTGCATGGTATTTCTTGATACTGGGAGTTAAGCCTGGCTCTGAGTGGTTGAATGATTGTAAATTAACACAAGGGCAGTGGTCTTGGCCAGACAAAGGAAATCTGAGATATATATATGTATGTAACAGAAAACTTATTCAGAACTTGCCTTGGACCAGAGGAGGTAACACCTGAAGGAGGTTTTCCACATATTTACAGGAACTTGGTAATAAGTTTAGATATTGTGTCATTTTATTTTAAAGAACTATATCTTTGCATATCTTGTTTTTTGTTGTTACTTTTGTATATTTTTTATAATTTGGCACTGTGCAACCTGTAATTGTTAATTGTGTGAGTTATTGGGTTTCCAATACACACTTATTCAAGATTCCTGGTGGTGGCAGAACTTTGTTAAATTGGGGTGGTGTAGGCAGGATTTGAGGGTTAATTTTGTGTCCCTTTATGTTTGTAGAGATAAACGTTAAGGGAACCAGTGGCTGAGTGCTATTAACCCCTTCATGCCCACACTCTCCCCATAATGATGGCTGGTTGGAAAGGCTTAATCGTCACAGGGGGAATAGGTTATCACACCAGCGATGTTCTAGGTTTGGATTTTTAAGCTGATCGGGTTAGCACGCAAGCGAAAACTGTTTACTTTCAACTTGTAATACGCGCGCTACCCAATGCACTTCTAGTGGAGTTAACGCTTAATCATGAGTGTTAAATACCACTCCACTTGTAATCTGGCCCATTGAATCTCTTTATTCTAGTATTCCACAGTCCACAGAGTATCAAGTCAACAAGAGTATTACAAAGACTCATTGCATTTGTGCTAAAACTACTAAGATTTGCATTAACTAATCATTTCTGGATACCATAAAAAGGCAGAAGAGAGAAGAGCATAAGCTTTCAAAGAGTAAAGGAGGTTTCATAGTCTGAATTACTATTTGGAGTTTCTAATTATCGTAAAAAAGGAATGGGGAGTATAAGATATATCACTCAATATACTGATGGTTTTTTAAAAATACTTATTTTAACATTGGCATCTTTTGCTTACTGACCCATGGTCAGCAAATATTCTTGGCACTCAGACCACAGCAAGATGGGCACCCAACATTCATGACAATCCGGTTCATAGCCGTCATACTTGCACTATTAAGTCTTCCAATTGGCTGCAACAATTGCAGAATGAACTTGGGAGTTATATACCTGCAAACTCTGCAAGGTGTGCAACCATATTGAGGAAAATTACATTCAGGTCAGAACGTTTAATATATTTGGCAAAATGTAGCTGTCTGCTTTTGTGGCCCTCAGAGACCACATTTTAGAGCACTTAAGAGACATTGAAAATTAAGATATGCACTCCAGTATAGCGAAACATTTCATCACCCATTTCAATTCATCCACTTTTTTGGGATTTTAAAGTGATTGGAATTGAAAGGGTACAAATGGGAGTAAGAGGTGGTGATATTGATAAAATGCTCTTTCTATGGCATTCCATCCCCATACGCTTATCTCAGTGGAAGCTGGATGAGTCACTTATTTCTGACCCTTTAATTAAAATAGACATTAAACGAGCTATTCAGAAATATATTTTTTATAAATAACACTTCTGACACTACACCAGTAGTTCTTTGGGAGGCACACAAATGTGTCATTAGAGGCATATTGAAGAAACATAAAGCCATTAAAAACAAAATAAACCAGGCAAAAACATCTAGAACTGACACAAGAAATTTTAAAATTGGATTATACACACTGAAGATATCCTCTAGACCAAGATATTCAACATAAATTAAAGCAGACTAGAGCGTAACCTAATGATCTCCTAGATATTAAAACATAGCCTTTTTTCTACATTAAAAACATTATGCCCAATGTAAAAAACCTGGTAAATTATAAGCGAGAGCACTAAAACACAAAATTACCTCTTCATATGTATACAATTTAACGTCAAATCAGGCAGAGAAAATTGTAGATTCCAAATCCATAGCTAACACCTTTTATACTTATTATGCCAAACTATACAACTTAATCCCAGACTGCTCAATACTCAATCATCGCCAAAAATGAACCAAATATCTTGATGCCTTAGATTTACCCCAACTAAACCCTGAACAGATTCAACTTCAATGCAACTGATTACCTCCCAAGAACTTGACATAGCTATCAAATCCTCGAAACAAGGGAAATGTCCTGGGTCAGACTAGTTTAGCAATTTCTACTTTAGACACTACATCATTGATATCACCATCCTTATTACATTTGTTCAGTTACACTGACACTGATCATCCCTTTTCGCCTAATATTCTTGAGGCCTACATTATTGTGCTACCCAAACCAAGTAGTATCACTTCTAATTGTAGACCCATTTCATTTCTCAACATGGACCTAAAACTTTACACAAATATTTTGGAAGACTTTCTAAATCCCGTTTTACCACAATTGATAAATAGTGACCAAACATGTTTTGTGCCACAGAGAGAGGCCACAGCTAATACAGTCAAAGTCTTGCACTTACTAAGATATGCACATTTTCAAAAAATCCTCTTCATTTTCCTATTCACAGATGATGAAAAGGCATTTGATAGCCTAGATTAGACCTTCCTTATAGGCAAAAACTCGACTTTCATAAAGAATCCATTAATAAAAAGTATAGTCCTCTTTAAACAACCTTCAGCTACAGTCTGAGTGAATGGCCTACAATCCGATCCATTCTCAATCAACAATGGCACCAGGCAGGGATGTCCATTGTCTTACCTTCTTTTTGTCCTTTCAATGGAGATATTGGCAATTGGCATCCAAATTACACAAATCCCCAGAAATTGAAGGAATTGAAGTTAACTCAGAATATAAATTGGCTTTATTTGACAACGATCTTCTAATGACTCTCACCTATCTATCACAGACTCTCTCTGCGGAATGCTCCATTCCAAAAAATCATGGCACAGTTTCTAATTTCTCAATTGTTTTTGGAAAATTTTAAACACTTCCTATTCATCTTCCTTAGAAAGATTTGGCTCTAATAAAAGACACTACCTCAATTAGACTCCAATCCCATTCTCTCAAATATTTAGGTGTCCACCTGACCCCAGAAGAATCAGAGCAGACCTGGCTTAACTATGACTCTTTGCTCTTCAATTTCTCCACAAAAATTATGCAATGGCTCCCTAAAACCATTTTTTGTCTAGGAAGAATTGGAGTAGCAAAAATGACCTTATTGCCAACGGTCTTATATGTTTTACAAACGGTACACATTCCATTTCTGGGCTCATTTATACCCCATTTACAATCACTAATTAATTCATATATATGGAAAGCAAACTTTCCACGAACTCCCAAATCTTTCCTGTACCTTGACACAGCACATGGAGGTATGGGAGTCTCTAATTTCCAGTAGTATAGTAATTTAATATTTTTATCTAGGATAATAGACTGGTGCTCCTTTGAGGAACACCACCATAAACAATGGGTCTAATTGGAAGAAAACAAATCAACTTCCCCTACGTTGGGTGCCTCCTGTTGTGTAGATACATTTAAAGATAAAATGAAGTAGTCAATAGACCCAATTATCGCTGAAACTTATAAAGTCTGGAAAGACCTATTTAAAACAAATTCAGGTATTTCATCAATGCCATTAACACCCATGTTACAAAATATCAGCTTTACTTCAGGACTCCAATTCCTTCAACCTGGCGCAAAAGACATTCACCTTCTTTTACCTATCTACACTTTGGTGGAAGATAGTAGGCTATTACCTAAACAACATATTTAACACCTAGGAGATGGGTTCTATAAACAATGGTTTTGATACCACCAACTTAATAATTTGATAAGTACTCATTCTCACAAACATTATCTTGTTAGCACCCTATTCCAAATCTGGTGGTCCTGCCCCAAAATACAAGCCTTTTGGAACGCTCTTACGAAGTTTACACAAGATTCCTTGGAAATTCCGATAACTCTAGACCCACTGATATTTCTATTCCATTTGGCCCCAAAATTCCAATCAAAACTTCCCTTGAAATGTTTTCATTTAATGGCTAATAATGCTAATCAATTAATTCTGTGTTTTGGAAGAAAGTTGTGACCCCCTCTATACAAATGTGGTTGCAGGAATTCCATGAAACCTTAACCTCGAAAGATACCACTATCTCATATCTAACACTCTAGATACATATTATAATATAGTATACATTTGGAAATCACTTCCTAATCACTCAGTGGCTCTTACCTCTTAAAAATGATCATTATATAAATTCAGCTTAAGGTACTCCTCGTTCATTTTTCTTTGATTTTCAAACACACTCCTAGATTGTTGTATTGACAAAGGCCTAGTTTCCATTGAGGTGGTAAAGTTTGGAAACTGGTGGTAAAAACATTTATCTGCATTAAAGTCTAAGGAGAATGTTTATGATACCACCAGTTTCCAAGCTTTATCACCTCAATGGAAACTAGTCCAAAGTTGGCAAATAAAATAAAAATTATCTTGAAGAAAAAAAAAAAAGGTAACGTTCTACTTTAGTTAAAAGTGGATTTTTATATTTTACACCCTGAGGATTAAATGAGGACCTAGCATTTGGTCTGTTCCTGTGATTGATCCTTGCAATTGCACTGCACCTTATATGATGGATATGGGTTGTTTTTTTAATTAAAAAATAAAACGTTGTTTAGAAATGTATCATATATGTATTTAAAACCACCGCTATTTCGTACGTCTAATGTTAATAATTATTATCAAATGTGCTATGTTATAATAGGCATTTAAAACATTGTATATAATAAGTGTTGTCTGGGGCTTTTCATATAGTTTTGTGATCAGAACAAACAGGGCTGGCACATGTTAAGTAAAGGATCCTGTTTCACAAAACCAATAATGTAAAAAGTGCTTCTGATAAACAATGAAAATGTCTGTGTGATTGCATTGACATAGAAAACCGTTGTTAACATACAGATAATTATCAATGACGGATTGTGATCAACCCTCTATCTCATTAATATTAGGGTCACTGAGCAGTACCTATATGATGATTTATTGTAGCCAGAGTCAGAAGCCCTTTAACAGCTCATTATTCTGACCTATTATTTAATGAAATGTGATTTATTACTAAGTGATAATCAATAGAATATGATACAGCATCTTAAATAGAGTTTCTATGGAGAATGTGATGTTGATAGATTTTTATCATAGCAAATCCATTCTAGTGGAAAAATTAAACAGTTACACTCATATTAACACTATCGGATAAAAATGATTGATAAAAATATTAAACACAGTTTTTATAAGAGTTCAAAAGTATATGGTATATGGCCATGTGTTTAACTGCAAAGGGCTATTATATATATGTGCCTAAATATGTGTATTGGTATATATATATATATATATATATATATATATATATATATATATACATATATGTATATTCACTTTGGTGCCCTTTCCACTCAAATACATTGAAGCATGAAAAATCCTTTTTATTCAATTATAAATCGGCTAGATTACGAGTTTTGCGGTATGAGTAAAAAAGCAGCGTTAAGGCTCATAACGCTGCTTTTTCACTACCGCTGGTATTATGAGCCTTGCAGGTGTAGGGTAACCGCAATTTGTGTAAAGTCTTTTTTCAATGGGACTTCCATAGCGCCGATATTACAAGCTTTTTCTTGGAGGCCACAAAGTGAGCGGTACAGCCTATACCGCAAGATTCGTAACGCATTCTAAAGTCAGTAGTTGTGAGTTTTACACTACAAAGCTGTATCATAAAACTAATAACTAAAGTGTTAAAAAGTACACTAACACCCATAAACTACCTATTAACCCCTAAACCGAGGCCTTCCCGCATCGCAAACACTAAAATAAAATTATTAATCCCTAATCTGCCGCTCCTGACATCGCTGCCACTAGAATAAACATATTAACCCCTAAACCGCCGCACTCCAGCATCGCAAACACTAGTTAAATATTATTAACCCCTAATCTGCCGCCCCTAACATCGCCGCCACCTACCTACAGTTATTAACCCCTAATCTGCCACCACCACCGTCGCCGCCACTATACTAAATGTATTAACCCCTAAACCTAAGTCTAAATAAAAATTACTTTCATTACCTAAATAATTCCTATTTAAAACTAAATACTTACCTATAAAATAGGTACATAGCTACAATATAACTAATAGTTACATTGTAGCTAACTTAGGTTTTATTTTTATTTTACAGGCAAGTTTGTATTTATTTAACTAGGTAGAATAGTTATTAAATAGTTATTAACTATTTACTAGCTACCTAGCTAAAATAAATACAAATTTACCTGTATAATAAAACCTAACCGGAGTTACACTAACACCTAACACTACAATTAAATAAATTACCTAAATTAAATACAATTACCTTAATTACAAAAACAAACACTAAATTACACAAAATAAAAAAGACATAATCAGATATTTAAACTAATTACACCTAATTTAATAACCCTATGAAAATAAAAAAGCCCCCTCAAAAAAAAAAAAAAAAACCTAGCCTAAACTAAACTACCAATAGCCCTTAAAAGGGCCTTTTGCGGGGAATTGCCACAAAGAAATCAGCTCTTTTACCTGTAAATTTTTTTTACAATCAACACCCCCAACAGTAAAACCCACCACCCACACAACCAATCCGCCAAATAAAATCCTAACTAAAAAAACCTAAGCTCCCCATTGCCCTGAAAAGGGCATTGGGATGGGCATTGCCCTTAAAAGGGCATTTAACTCTATTGCTGCCCAAACCCTAACCTAAAAATAAAACACACCCAATAAACCCTTAAAAAAACACTAACTCCAGAAGATCCACTTACAGTTTTGAAGACCGGACATCCATCCTCAATGAAGCCGGGAGAAGTCCTTAACAAAGCGGAAAGAAGCCTTCAACAAAGCCGGGAGAAGTCTTCATCCAAGCCAGCAGAAGTGGTCTTCCAGACGGGCAGAAGTCTTCATCAAGACGGCATCTTCTATCTTCATCCATCTGGTGCGGAGCGTCTCCATCTTCAAGACATTCAGCGTGGAGCATCCTCTTCAAACGAAGTCTTCTTCCCGAAGGAGTTTCTTTAAGTGACGTCATCCAAGATGGCGTCCCTTGAATTCCGATTGCCTGATAGAATTCTATCAGCCAATCTGAATTAAAGGTGAAAAAATCCTATTGGCTGAAGCAATCAGACAATAGGATTGAGCTTCAATCCTATTGGTTGATCCAATCTGCCAATAGGATTGAGCTTGCATTCTATTGGCTGTTCCAATCAGCCAATAGAATGTGAGCTCAATTCTATTGGCTGACCAGATTTCTCTCTCTCTCTCTCTCTATCTATCCCTGTAAATATTCATATAAATATATAGGTATAGATATATATTTTATAATAAAATCAGGGGGGGAGGCATGACCGAGAGATGTGTTGTGATTAGACAGGTATTGATTGGATAGAAAATGGTGATAGATGGCGCAGGTCTATTAGATGATTTTCTCTGATGAATAAAGAGAAAAGAGGCTTGGAGCGTATATAAAAGCCAATTAATATGGGTGCAGTAAGATAATGAAAAATGTAGTAACTTACTCCATAATAAGGAGGTTCCGGCCTGGCACAGCAAAAACAAGATCTTTGTCAGTCTTTCAACAAAAGATAAAAGTATTTTATTTGCTCAATGCGTTTCAACGTATTCCACATCTTTATCAAGAGCATATATAAAATCAACAAGTAAAACAGGTAAAACCAAATGTCACTTAACATTTGGTTTTACCTGTTTTACTTGTTGTTTTTATATATGCTCTTGATAAAGACGTGGAATGCGTTGAAACGCGTTGAGCAGATAACATACTTTTATCCTTTGTTGAAAGACTGACAAAGATCTTGTTTTTGCTGTGCCAGGCCGGAACCTCCTTACTTATGGAGTAAGTTACTACATTTTTCATTATATTACATTGGATACTTTGGTCATTTGGGTTTTCATTTATTCACAGTCCAATTTTTGGATACCCCTGAAAAATCAATATTTGATACCAGGACCCTGTGGACCTTTTGCCATCTGATGCCACATTTCTTTCCAGCTGTACAGATTCATTTTATTGAGTGAGTTTATTGCACCCATATTAATTGGCTTTTATATACGCTCCAAGCCTCTTTTCTCTTTATTCATCAGAGAAAATCATCTAATAGACCTGCGCCATCTATCACCATTTTCTATCTATATACAGTCTAAAGGAGAGACTGCAAGAATACTGCAGACTGACTTAAAGGAGAGTATCAGTCGTTAGTTCATTTTTTACAGAATATTGTGTTTTTTCCAACTAACACTTCTGTATATTGTTTGTTTTAGGTATTGATTGGAAAAGCCGATAGGTTGAGAGCTCAATTTTATTGGCTGATTGGAACAGCCAATAGTATGAGAGATCAATCCTATTGGCTGATTGGATTAGCCAATAGGATTTTAGCAGCTCTAATTCCTATTGACTGATTGAAATCTTTCAGACAATAGGCATGCAAGGGACACCATATTGGATTGCTTCACTTGAATTGAAGTTCCAGTTTATAATGGTGACCGTGTGAAGAGGATGCTCCGCACCGGATGTCTTCAGGATGAACACGCTCCACGATGGATGAAAATAGAAGACGCCGTCTTAATGAAGACTTCTTGCCGCCTGGATGAGGACTTCGCCGGCTGGATGAAGATCAAAGAGGCCACCTGGATAAAGACTTCTTGCCGCATGGATGATGACTTCAGTGGCTGGATGGATCCTTCAAGTGGGACTTCAAGAACTGTAAGTGGATCGTCGGGGGTTAGTGTTAGGTTTTTTTAAGGGTTTTTTGGGTGGGTTTTATTTTTAGTTTAGGGTCCAGGCATGTGAAAGAGCTAAATGCCCTTTTCAGGACAATGGGGAGCTTAGGTTTTTTTAGATAGTTATTTTATTTGGGGGGGGGGGTTGGTTGTGGGGGTGGTGGGCTTTACTGTTGGGGGGGGTGTTTGTATTTTTTTTACAGGTAAAAGAGCTGATATCTTTGGGGCAATACACCACAAAAGGCCCTTTTAAGGATCTTTGGAACTGTGTTAAACACTGGTGTTCTAGGGTGTGTAGTTTTCAGGAATTCCAATTCTTGTTTGGTGATAAAGCCACTGTAAAAGGTCTGGTCTAGATATTTATCTATATTATCTTTAAAGTGTCCCGTGGGATCTCTGGGTAGCCTGCGGTACGTCTTGGGATCATCCATTTGGGATAGGGCTTCATCCCTGTAGTCTTTATAATTTTGAAGACAGGGCTTAAACACCCATCTGGACTGGTGTAGCTATCTATGTGAAGAGGCCCAAGTTGGTCAATAACCCAATAACTTCATAACCAATTTCTTCATTTTCTTTGTTTCTGGCTAATTTTTTGCCAATTTTTTCGCCAGTACTTTTTGCTAGTATTTTTGCTAGTAATTTTTTGCTAGTAATGTTTGCTAGTATTTTTTGCTAGCACTTTTTTTACTTAAAACCTTTTTTGTTTAAAACCTTCTTTGGCTCATATAATCCCCATTATAGCTTACTATTATGTCATTTACTGTAGTTTTCCTCTATAGTTGTAATGTTCCTAGACGGCCCTTAATACTATAGTGTTCTAATAGTGGTCTAACAGTTTTTCACCCTATACTTAGAACTTCCCCTCCATACCAAGGTGCCAGCTATATATATATATATATATATATTTATATATGTATATATATATATATATATATATATATATATATATATAAATATATATATACATATATATAATTGTATCCCTCTAAGGTAATAAATCACTAAATAATTACCCCCTATTATGCCTCCTGCCTCCATGCTATAGTGGCCCTATTCTCAGTCTATGACTAGCCCCCTGTACTCTTTTAATTAAACATAGATAAATATAGATCATATTGTTAATAAGGATTTGCACACTACATTTATATTCACTTATATTAACTCATATTGGTCCCACATCCTAGGTACTTTATTTATTGCAATAAGTACATTGTATTTAGTATTTGTTATTTTGTATCGTGTATCTGTTATGCTTGCTTGCACTATGTCACAATCATATTCCTTGCTACACAGGGGCGGTTCCGGCGGTACTGGCGCTAGTGTGATGACGTAATGACGCTTGTGCGTCACTTCCGGTTCATTCTGGTGCGGCAGTAATGGGGCCAGTGGCGTCTGGAACAGCTGCTGGCTATTTAGCCACTGTGAGATAAGCCTTAACACACACTGCTTTATTTTCAGGAGTCTGAGGATGGGCGTTGTAGCCCGAAAACGTTCACTCTGTAACTTAAATAAATAATTGGTTTTCACATGGCGAGTGCCTCTGCTTTGGATTATTATATATATATATATATATATATATATATATATATATATATATATATATATATACTGTATATATATATATATATATATATATATATATATATATAGGCATTCTCATGTTTATTTCTTTTGTTTGTATTGGTATGACACAAAAAAGTAGAGAAAAAAAGCCAAATCTGACACATTCCATGCAAAACTCCACAAATGGACTGGACAAAATTATTGGCACCTTCTCAAAATTGTAAGAAATAATTGTATTCCAAGTTTGTGATGCTTCTGTAATTAACAGGTGCTGACAATATAGAAATCACACCGGCAACCAGTTAAAATGGTGAAATATGTACTCAACCTTTCTAGTGTCTGTCTCTGTGTGCCACTCTAAGCATGGAGAAGAGAAAGAGCATCAAATTATTGTCTGAGGATTTGAGAACAAAAATTGTGGAAAAGCATGGACAATCTCAAGGTTACATGTCCATCTCCAGAGATCTTAATGTTCTTGTGTCCACTGTGCGCAACATTGTCAAGAAATTTAGAGCCCATAGCACTGTAGCTAATCTCCCTGTACATGAAGGAAAGAGAAAAATTAATCAAAGATTGCAACGAAGGATTGTTCGAATAGTGGATAAGGAACCTTGATCAACTTCCAGACAAATTCAAGCTGACCTACAGGCAGAGGGTGCAAATGTGTCAGTTTGCATTATACGTCGCCATCTATATGAAAAGGGATGCTACGGTAGGAGACCCAGGAGGAACCCACTGCTGACACAGAAACATAAAAAAGCCAGATTGGATTTTGCCAAAACTTAACTGAGGAAGCCTTTTGGGAGAATGTGCTGTGGACAGACGAAAAAAAATTACAGCTTTTTAGTAAAGCCGATCATTCTACTGTTTTCAGAAAAAGAAATGAGGTTTTTAAAGAAAATAATACAGTCCCTACAGTCAAAAATGGTGGAGGTTCACTGATATTTTGGGGTTACTTTGCTGCTTCAGGCACTGGATGTCTTGACTGTGTGCATGGCATTATGAAATCTGAAGATTACAAAGAATTATTATTATTATTATTATTTATTATTATTATTATTATTATTATTATCGGTTATTTGTAGAGCGCCAACAGATTCTGTGGTGCCCAGTGTTAGAAAGTTGGGTCTCCGTCAGAGGTCATTGGTTTTACAGCATGACAATGACCCAAATCACACGTCAAAAAGCACCCAGAAAGACAATGCGCTGGAGAGTACTGAACTGGCCAGATCTCAATCCCATACAGCACCTGTAGAGAGATCTCAAAACAGCAGTTGGGAAAAGGAACCCTTCCAATCTGAGAGACCTGGAGCAGTTGGCGAAAGAAGAGTGGTCCAAAATTCCAGTAGAGAGGTGTAAGAAACTCATTGATGGTTACAGGAAGCGATTGATTTCAGTTATTATTTCCATAGGGTGTGCTACCAAATATTAAATTGAGGGTGCCAATAATTTTGTCCAGTCCATTTTTGGAGTTTTGCGTGGAATGTGTCAGATTTGGCTTTTTTTCTCCACTTTTTTGTGTCATACCAATAAAAACAAAAGAAATAAACATGAGAATGCCTAAACATTTGTAATTGCAACAATTTTCTGGGCCAAGTGGTGCATTATCTGACAGAAATGCAGTGGTGCCAATATTTTTGGCCATGACTGTATATAGAAATATATATTTAAAAATAAAAATAACATTTTCTTTTATGTAAAGAATATTGGAATTTAAAATATGAGTAACAAGACTACTGTGAAATATATCAAAAAAATGTTTTTTTTAATTTTAAGAACATTGATAATAATTATTTACAATAATTATTAATATTGTTTAATATTCTATATTTAATAAATATATAACACACCTTAATATAATTCATGTCAGGTTAGCAAACATGAAGAATTAGGTGCCTATTTATTAAGGTGCGAGCGGACATGATCCGATATAGCGGATCATGTCCGCTGCACAACGATAAATGCTGACAACATACTCTGTCGGCATTTATCATTGCAAAAGCAGTTCTGGTGAACTGCTTGTGCAATGCCGCCCCCCTGCAGATTCGCGACCAATTGTCCGCTAGCAGGGGGTGTCAATCTGCCCGATCATATAGGATCAGGCGGATTGATATCCGTGGCCTCAGAGCAGGCGGACAATTCGAAGCTTGATAATTTAACCCCTTAATGTACTCCTGTCCGGTTCATATGAATATAATCTGTAATTAGTATTCAATATACTGATGTTGTAATATCCATAGAAATTATAATGGGCTTCAAAAATAATCACAAAGAAAAAATAAAACAAAAACATATATTCAGTAAAGACAAATCATGGCAATTGACATTAGAGAAAATAAAGGTAGAATATTATCATGAAAAGTTAGTAACCTTTGTAGAAAGGCCTTGAAATGACTAGAAAAGTTTAATGACTTGAGTTAAGGCTTTTATAGTTTTTCATTTTATTAGTATTCTGAGAACTCTTATAGATAGCAGCTTCAGAGAGACCCGATGTGTTAGATTGATTCCCAGGTCAAATTCACAAGTGAGAGGCTTGTAAAAGAAAATGAAAATTATAATCAGGAACACACTGTCCCTCCTTTCCAGCTCTTATTTCTTAAAATACACTGGAGTATGACAAAAAACATTAGCTTTAAAAGGACATTATAATGGTAATTTAAATGCACTGAAACACAATTAATTATTATTATTCTGGATATGTTTGTCTTTGCAAAAATACTTCTAACAAAAGTTATCATTGCTAAAGTGATATGTGACATCACGTAAGGATCCAAGGCAAGCAATAATGCATGTGCAATGCTTACCGCTACATCACAGTGGGTTGTGTGCTTGTTTAAAGCTACCTTTGTATAGATACGTTTTAATAGAAACATTTTTGCTAATGCAAGTTTATTGCAAAACTTTTTAAGGGTTTTTAAAATGCACTGCTGTAGATTTAGACATCATTTTTATGTTTCTTTAAATCCACTGAACTACAATTTAATATATTCTTTATTTAATGCTTTCAATTTCCACTGTAAAACAGGGGTTAAAATGAGTAGAAACATACTAATAATGCTGGCTTTAGGAGAATAGTATTAACAAAGGAATCAAAAACGTTTCTGTGTGTAGTAATAAGGATTAGTCGAATGAGGCTGCACCTTGCCAATTGGAGTTTAATGGTTTTCTTATTGAATAGAAGAAGTAAAGGGGTTAGATTCATTGATGCGTGTGAGATTGCCAAGGCACCTCATTGTAAAGGTAAGGTCATGCCAGTTTACTTATATTTTCTACAGATTCTTTAGTGGGCATTCCTGCCATTGACATTTGTAGTCACATTAAAGGGGGACAAATAAGATAAAACATACAATTTTAAACCACTTTACTTCCATTATCAATTTTGCTTTATTCTCTTGGTATCTTTTATTGAAAGAGCAGCAATGCACTTCTGGGAGCTAGCTGAACACATTGATAAGCCAATGATAAGAGATATATATTTGTGCAGAAAACCAATCAGCAGCTAGCTAAAATTGTTTGTTCTATCTGAAACATGAGAAATAATGGGTTTCATGTCCCCTTAATTGCCCAATACATGAAATTTCACACATTTTGCTAAGCAGTTAAAGCAATTATAACAATCTTGAAAACACACTTGATGGTTAATGTACAGAGGCGTAACAAGAAACCACAGGGCCCAGATGCAAGAATCTCTAGAAATGCTTGTGCAATGTTAAATGCCGACAGCGAGGTCGAGCGGACATGATTTGCTACAGTGAATTATGTCTGCTCAATCTACCCCCCAAGAATGCAGAATTCCTAAAAACTGTATTGCTCCTGTAAAGTTAAGTTTTTTCTTGATATTTTAAAGCTGGTTATCTTGATCCTTTTATAATTATGAGATAGATGCTGCTCCATTGATCATAATTAAAGTTCAGTAGCAACTGGTAGACATAAAAAGGGGTGAGTGATGATGAGTTGCAATGTTGAAACAAGTTTCTTCCATGAGATATTAGCTCTACAAAAGGGATTTATTGAATTTTTGACCATTGATATTTGTACATTCTAATTGGTAATATTACTAGACACAAGTGGACTAAAGAGTCAGGGTGCTTCTATTTACCAATGCCTGAAGGTGCCAGCTGTTTAAATGTAGCTCAGCAAGTGCACTTGTTTATTATATATCTACACAACTTGAGACAGATCTGGCATACTGTTTTGAATACCTTTTGGATATAAGTCATAACCCATTTATGACATTTATAAATATTGTTGATTTCTATAAAGACAAACTTCTTAACACATGGGGGTGGCATATGCAGTTAAGGCTATGAAATGGTAAAAAATAATAAGACTTTTTCTTCTGCTTTACCTTGTAAACCACTGCTTATTTTTTTTAGTTATGTTGTTTTTTTCCCTAGACATGTGGTCCTTGGGTTGCCAGTTGGTGCTCCCTTATTTATATTATGAGTTTTAGGGACTTCTGTTTAAACATTTATGCAATAACATGTCAAGTTGGTAAGTTTATCTGTCTGAAACTGTGTTGAAGCAAACAGCAGAGGTGTGAAAACAATTGAGAAATATAGAATGAAAAAAACAAACTTATTAATTTCTTGCCAAAAAGACTTACGCCTAAATTTAGAGTTTGGCGTTAGCCGTCAAAACCAGTGTTAGAGGCTCCTAACTCTGGTTTTGGGCTACCGCTGGTATTTAGAGTCAGTCAGGAAAGGGTCTAACGCTCACTTTCCAGCCGCGACTTTTCCATACCGCAGATCCCCCTACGCCATTTGCGTATCCTATCTTTTAATTGGGATCTTTCTAACACCGGTATTTATAGTCGTGGCTGAAGTGAGCGTTAGAAATCTAACAACAAAACTCCAGCCGCAGCAAAATGCCAGGAGTTAAGAGCTTTCTGGGCCAGTTCATAAAGCTATTAACTACTGTGCTCTAAAGTACACTAACACCCATAAACTACCTATGTACCCCTAAACCGAGGTCCCCCCACATCGCTGCCACTCTATTAATTTTTTTTAACCCCTAATCTGCCGACCGCACACCGCCGCGACCTACATTATCCCTATGTACCCCTAATCTGCTGCCCCTAACACCGCCAACCCCTATATTATATTTATTAACCCCTAATCTGCCGCCCCCAATGTCGCCTCCACCTACCTACAATTATTAACCCCTAATCTGCCGACCGGACCTCACCGCTACTCTAATAAAGTTATTAACCCCTAAAGCTAAGTCTAACCCTAACCCTAACACCCCCCTAAGTTAAATATAATTTAAATCTAACAAAATAAATTAACTCTTATTAAATAAATTATTCCTATTTAAAGCTAAATACTTACCTGTAAAATAAATCCTAATATAGCTACAATATAAATTATAATTATATTGTAGCTATTTTAGGATTAATATTTATTTTACAGGCAACTTTGTATTTATTTTAACCAGGTACAATAGCTATTAAATAGTTAAGAACTATTTAATAGCTACCTAGTTAAAATAATTACAAAATTACCTGTAAAATAAATCCTAACCTAAGTTACAATTAAACCTAACACTACACTATCAACAAATTAATTAAATAAAATACCTACAATTATCTACAATTAAACCTAACACTACACTATTAATAAATTGATTAAATACAATACCTACAAATAAATACAATTAAATAAACTAACTAAAGTACAAAAAATAAAAAAGAACTAAGTTGCAAAAAAATAAAAAAATATTTACAAACATTAGAAAAATATTACAACAATTTTAAGCTAATTACACCTACTCTAAGCCCCCTAATAAAATAACAAAGCCCCCCAAAATAAAAAAATGCCAAACCCTATTCTAAAATTAAAATAGAAAAGCTCTTTTACCTTACCAGCCCTTAAAAGGGCCTTTTGCGGGGCATGCCCCAAAGAATTCAGCTCTTTTGCCTGGAAAAAAAACATACAATACCCCCCCAACATTACAACCCACCACCCACATACCCCTAATCTAACCCAAACCCCCCTTAAATAAACCTAACACTAAGCCCCTGAAGATCTTCCTACCTTATCTTCACCACGCCGGGTATCACGGATCCGTCCAGGCTCCGATGTCTTGATCCAAGCCCAAGCGGGGGCTGAAGAAGTCCATCCTCCGGCTGAAGTCTTGATCCAAGTGGCGGCTGAAGAAATCCATCATCGGGCAGAAGTCTTCATCCTATCCGGGCAGAAGAGGAGATCCGGAACGGTAGACAACTTCATCCAACCGGCATCTTCTATCTTCTTCCATCTGATGACGAGCGGCTCCATCTTCAAGACCTCCAGCGCGGATTCATCCTCTTCTTCCGATGTCCTAAAACAGAATGAAGGTTCTTTAAGGGACGTCATCCAAGATGGCGTCCCTCAAATTCTGATTGGCTAATAGGACTCTATCAGTCAATCTGAATTAAGGTAGGAAAATTCTGATTGGCTGATGGAATCAGCCAATCAGATTCAAGTTCAATCGGATTGGCTGATCCAATCAGCCAATCAGATTGAACTCGCATTCTATTGGCTGATCGGAACAGCCAATAGAATGCGAGCTCAATCTGATTGGCTGAATGGATCAGCCAATCGGATTGAACTTGAATCTGATTGGCTTGAATCTGATTATAGTAGCGGTGAGGTCCGGTCGACAGATTAGGGGTTAATAAGTGTAGGTAGGTGGAGGCGACGTTGGGGGCAGCAGATTAGGGGTTAATAAATATAATATAGGGGTCGGCGGGGGTTAGGGGCAGCAGATTAGGGGTACATATCGATAACGTAGGTTGCGGCGGTGTACGGAGCGGCAGATTAGGGGTTAAAAAAAATATGCAGGGGTCAGCGATAGCGGGGGCGGCAGATTAGGGGTTAATAAGTGTAAGGTTAGGGGTGTTTAGACTCAGGGTACATCTTAGGGTGTTAGGTGCAGATTTAGGAAGTGTTTCCTCATAGGAAACAATGGGGCTGCATTAGGAGCTGAACGCTGCTTTTTTGCAGGTGTTAGGTTTTTTTTCAGCTCAAACTGACCCATTGTTTCCCATGGGGGAATCGTGCACAAGCACGTTTTTGAAGCTGGCCGCGTCCGTAAGCACAGCTGGTATTGAGAGTTGCAGTGGCGGTAAATATGTCCGTACGCTCCTTTTTTGGAGCCTAACACAGCCCTTCTGTGAACTCTAAATACCAGCGGTATTTAAAAGGTGCGGGGAAAAAAAAGCCAGCGTTAGCTACGCGGTTCGTTACCGACAAAACTCTAAATCTAGCCGTTAATTTTTGAAGGAATACTAATGATTGCAATCATGCACCATACAGTTTTTTTTTTCATAATGCTATTAGGTTTTTCCAATATGTAAAACTGAGTTGTACAAACTATATTCACAGTTTTCCATTTCAGTCAAGTGAACAAAGTTGTCACAATATATATTTCCAATACCTACATAGAATATGTAGAACATTAATATGATCCTTACAAAAATACAGGAATGAGTCAGTTGCAGAGAATGGAAGAAAACAATTCTCTTAGTACACTTGTCAGCTGGATACATGAGTCATACCTATAGAGAAATGGGGAGTGGATGAATAGTGCGTGGTTACAGGCAAATGCTTTATTCTGATACCATGTGTTTAGTATAAGTGGGGAACATGTTAAAAGGTTGTTGCTTTTTCTTTGGACAAACCTGTTATAAAGATAATACAAATGGTCTGCACTGCCATTTTCACTAGGTATTTATATCTATAAAAGTAATAATTTCCTCTTCCATTCATGCTTTTCCACTATATGGTTGCAGACGAATCAGCTTAAAGCAAATGCAATCTATTTCCCCCTTAAAATATTTTTTTATAAAAAAATAACTATAATAAATTATATACTCCTAAGAGACTCACTAAAGGAAAAAGTAACTCGACATCCCTATTTATAAGAATGCTATAAGGCTCCTGTCTGCATAACAATATGAACTAAAGAATGATATTCATAATGAATAAAATGACTTTAGTGAAATCATTCATTATTCTGAAAGGATGGGAGTTTTTTGAAAAAAATATTCCCATCCTATATTCTATAAAATTGAACCTGTAATATTATTATAGGTATGAACAGTCATAATGGGTAATGAGCCTTGGCCCAAATATTTAGAGAGGGGAACAAGAGTACACTTCTTGGCCTGTGAGGAATTATTTCTGCCTTCCCTGACAGGTCTTTATGATACTTCAATGAAGTTATATATTTGCTAGACCTGGTCCATTATCATTGTAATTGGGAAAAGTTGTAGATATTTCATGGAACTCCCTCTTGTGTTGGACTATTGAAGAATGTATCTTCTTGATGCAGGGTAAGGCTAAGGCGTAGGTGGCAATGGTGGCTGAGAACTCAATAAATCGGGCTTTGTTTCCTCATTAACATTGTGATGCATGTGATTGTTATATCTGATGTTATATCTGATAACTGTAAGACATGCAGCAATAGATGTTTTTATTTGTGACCCACACCTCCTTGGTAGCTTTTCCAGACTTGTGATATATTGTAGAGTGTCCACATACTAATAGGCCGATGACAATTGCATTTTACTTACTATACGCAAGTACAGAGGGACATCACTCATAGCCATAACATAAACGAAAGTAGCCAAATTAAAGAGTAAATTATTTTGATTGTTACAATGCTACTGAGAGCCCTTTTCAAATGGGTTAATCTTTTAATTGTCCTGTTGTATTTCCTAAGTTATGTCTGGGTGTTTATAAAAGGAAATATGACAGCAACTATAAGGGTTGATTGACACCTCCCTGCTTGCGGCCAATTGGCCAATTGGCCAATCTTGTGAGCTGCTGGTGCAATGTTAAATGCGGAGAGCGTGTTGCTCTCCGCATTTAGCAAGGTCTTGCGGACCTGATCCGCACTGTCGGATCAAGTCCGCAAGACCAATGATAAATAGAGGCCAATGTGTTATCAATTTTTGTTAAAAAAATACATTGTATATAAAAAGCATTGGTACCTATATAAACACCACTCACTGAAAGTAACCCTAGTTTTCTCCACATCCACAGGTGCTAGCAGACTGGTACATTTAACCACCTATCACGGACTAGAGAGATAATGTCTGTTCACGAAGGGACCCTCTGGTTAGAAAATGAATATGAGAACACAGGGTCCCAGCACAAACGGGATTAACCCAGAATGTGACCAGTATAAATAGGCCAAGGGAAGTTGTTCAGGTAGAGTTGGCAACAAACTGACAGAGAAAGTACCAAATCACAGTCCAGAAGGGATGGTCAGTTCAGTCAGAAGGATCAAAAACCAGACGGACAATAAACAGCAGTCCAAATCACAATCCAGAAAAGCATTAGAAATCCAAGCAAGAAGTCGGTACACAGAAGGAATTTGCCGTAGAAGAAATCACACCCAGGAAAAATCCAATACACGGGCATAGACAGGAAGCTTCTTATAAAAGCTGCTAATTAGGTAACTGCCTGCAGCTGGCAGGCAGGTAAAGCTAAAGAGCCAACCATAGCAGACAGTAGGATTAAACCATTCATATACAGATCCTTTGCTCTCCAGTGACTCAAGAGGACAGGCAAATGGCCAGGGACTAGAGGTTCCAGGATCGACTCTGGGTACACTCCGACAAAAGGCGAGAAGTCGTCAGACTGTGACAGAGCCCCCTCCTCAATGAACCTCTCCGGGGGACTCTACATGTTTTCTGTTGGAATTGAGGTTGGAATGCTGAAAATAATCTGGGTGCTTGTAGATCAGAAGCAGGAACCCAATATCTCTCAGTAATAGGGTAGCACTTCCAATGGACAATGGTCTTCAGCCTCTCCTTCAAGAATACAAGATACTTCATATTCAGATGATACCAGGTGCTGGATGGTTTGAAGTTTTAGTGAATTTGTTAATTAAGTAAAGAGACATGGAAGACTGGGTAAATGTGTAATGAAGCTGGAAGAACTAGATGGTAGGCTAAGTGATTTATTCAAAGGGACCTATAAACCGGGGGCCCAATTTGGCTGAAGGTTGCTGAAGATGGAGATGCTTAGTTGAAAGCCAGACTTCATCTCCAGGGTGGAGAGATTGAGCTATTCGACATCTTTGCTTGGGTTGTATCTGATATCATTCTGAAGTTCAAATAAGTTATTGCCTGATCTGTTTACAGTGTCTGTGTAGGTCTTTGGTTTTCTTGTTTGCTGCAGGTACATTGGAACTGGACTCCTCTAGAGTGAAGATTATGGGTTTAAAACCAAAGTCTGCATAAAAAGGAGACCTTAGATCTGCAGTAGGATACAAAGAATTATGGGCAAAGTCTGCCAGTAGTAAAAGGTCTGACCAGTTGTCTTGTGTAGAGGATACATAGTTCCAAAGGTATGCTTCAAGGTCTTGATTAACCAGTTCTGTTTGACCATTGTACTGAGGGTGGAAGGCTGTCGATAGAGCTATAGTAACATGACATACAGCCTTCCAAAATCTAGAAACAAATTGTGTTCCTCTGTTGGAGACAGTATTCTTGGGTAGGCCATGAAGATGGAGTATGTCTGTGATAAACAGCGTGGCTAACCTCTGAGCTGTAGGAAGGCCAGATAGAGGAACAAAACGAGCTGTCTTAGAGAATCTGTCAACTGTAACCCAAATAGCAGTGTTGACCTTAGAGCTAGGAAGATCTTTAATAAAGTAAATGCTTAAATGTTTCCAAGGTTGTTTGGGAACTGGCAATAGTTGAAGATGCCCATAACATTATAAATAGTGCAGAGATGACATGATTTTACATAAGCTTGGTCGTTGAAAGAGAGAGTTGGCCACAAGACATGATCTCTTAGGCTTTTAAGAGTCTCCAGGATGTCCAGACACAATTGGAGCCAAAGATAGTCTTAATAGAGATGGAGACTAAGATCTTGAGTGATGGTATTATGTGGTCCAGAGTTTTTTCAGTAGAGGTGAATTGTGGAAAGAGAGCATCTGCCTTACAGTTCTTAAAACCGGGAATGTATGACATGACAAAGTGGAATCTACAAAAGAACAGGGACCATTGTACTGAGGGTGGAAGGCTGTCGATAGAGCTATAGTAACATGACATACAGCCTTCCAAAATCTAGAAACAAATTGTGTTCCTCTGTTGGAGACATTATTCTTGGGTAGGCCATGAAGATGGAGTATGTCTGTGATAAACAGCGTGGCTAACCTCTGAGCTGTAGGAAGGCCAGATAGAGGAACAAAACGAGCTGTCTTAGAGAATCTGTCAACTGTAACCCAAATAGCAGTGTTGACCTTAGAGCTAGGAAGATCTTTAATAAAGTAAATGCTTAAGTGTTTCCAAGGTTGTTTGGGAACTGGCAATAGTTGAAGATGCCCATAACATTATAAATTGTACAGAGATGACATGATTTTACATAAGCTTGGTCGTTGAAAAGAGAGTTGGCCACAAGACATGATCTCATAGGCTTTTAAGAGTCTCCAGGATGTCCAGACACAATTGGAGCCAAAGATAGCCTTAATAGAGATGGAGACTAAGATCTTGAGTGATGGTATTATGTGGTCCAGAGTTTTTTCAGTAGAGGTGAATTGTGGAAAGAGAGCATCTGCCGTACAGTTCTTAAAACCGGGAATGTATGACATGACAAAGTGGAATCTAGAAAAGAACAGGGACCAGCGTGCTTGTCTCACATTTAATAGTTGAGCAGATTGTAGGTAGAGGAGATTGTTATGATCAGTAAGGATTAAGGATGGAATTGTAGTCCCTTTATGGCCAAAAGTTCTTAATTGGCTATGTCATGGCCAAAGGTTTCTTATTGGCTATGTCATAATTTAATTCAGGCTTGGAGAACTTATTTGAAAAATATGCTACTGGATGAATTTTACTTGTGTCTGGATAATATTGAGATAATATAGCACCTGCTGCAACATCTGAAGCATTGACTTCTAGGATAAACTGATGGGCAGGATCAGGATGTTGAAGAATTGGTGCTGTTGTAAAGAGTCCTTAAAGATGTTGGAAGGCTGAAAGTGCTTCTGCTTGCCAGACTTTGCAGGAGTTAGAGTTGGAGCTCAAGGCAACTAAAGGAACAGAAATGGAAGCAAAACTATGTATGAATCATCTGTAGTAATTGGCAAACCCTTTGACTCTGGTTGGCTGAGGCCACTGATCAATAGCAGATAATTTATCTGGATCCATGGTGAATCCTGAAGATGAGATTATATAGCCAAGAAAAGGTATTGGGCTAGATTTAAGAAGCAGCGGATGCTGCTGTCTCCGCCTGAAGTTTCCTCCTTAATCATCCCGATCTGATACGATCTTGATTATTAACATCCCCTGCTAGCGGTTGATTGGCCACGAATGTGCAGGGGGTGGTATTGCACAAGCATTTCACTAGAAATGCTGTGCAATGTTAAATGCCGACAGCATATGCTGGCTTAACAGTTTTGATTTTAGAGATCGGCCCCTTCATCTTTGTTGATAAGAGTAACAGATTACTCAGTTATCAATAAAATAACCATTAAGATTCTGTGTCCCTTATCCATCATAATGGAATCATTCAACAAACTCCATTTATCTATCATCTTCACTTAAAGGGACAGTATACAGTAAAATAGTTTTTCCCTTAATGTGTTTTCAATTGCTTTTTTTACCAACTGCAGAGTAAAAATGTATGAAAATTAGCTTTTTAAGGTTTATTTGTGTATATTTAAGCTCTGATTTTGTTTTTTGAAGCCACAACCTAATAAAATGGGTTAAGCTTGTAGGTATAATTAGATCTCATTACGTTATCCCATTGTGTAAATATAGCTGCTTCTTTATCTTATATCTGTCCATAAACCAATCACCAGTACTTGGAGAGAACAATAGACAATCAACATTGTATTACCTCATCTCTGCTATATCCCACTTGGACCATCATTTCTTCTGCTGGCTGTGTTTACTCAGCTTATCTATAGCTTGGACCTGTGGCCACAAACTTTCAGAATAGGTGTGCATACCACTGGCTAAATCTACTATTTCAAATGCCAATATAAGGGTAAATGAGCTACTTGTAAACAATTTAATACACTCCAGCAGGTAAAGTGGATCATTGGGAACAAATTAAAGGGGAGAACATTTTTGAGTAAACTGTCCCTTTAATTAGATCTCAGCCCTACACCGCTGCCACTATAATAAACCTACTAACCCCAAAGAAGAATTTACCTTCCCTTCAACTCTCAATACCAACGTTGCCTACGGTAGTGTTAAGATGGAAAAACGTGCTCGTGCACGATATCATCATAGGAAACAATGGGGCTGAGCTGGCTGGAAAAAACCTAACACCTGCAAAAAAGCAGCGTTCAGCTCCTAGCGCAGCCCCATTGTTTCCTATGGGGAAACACTCTCTAAGTCTGCACCTAACACCCTAACATGAACCCGAGTCTAAACACCCCTAACCTTTCACTTATTAACCCCTAATGTGCCGCGCCCGCTATCGCTGACACCTGCATTATATTATTAACCCCTAATCTGCCGCTCCGGACACCGCCGCAACCTACATTATCCCTATGAACCCCTAATCTGCTGCCCCTAACATCGCCGACACCTAGATATTACCCCCTAATCTGCCCCCCCCCAACTTCGCCGCTACCTTACCTACACTTATTAACCTCTAATCTGCCGACCGGACCTCGCCGCCATTATAATAAATGTATTAACCCCTAAACCGCCACACTCCCGCCTCGCAAACACTATAATAAATGTTATTAACCCCTAATCTGCCCTCCCTAACATCGCCGCCACCTACCTACAATTATTAACCCCTAATCTCCTGCCTGCAACGTCGACGTTACTATACTAAAATTATTAACCCCTAAACCTAACTCTAACCCTAACCCTAACACCCCCCCTAACTTAAATATAATTTTAACTAAACAAAATAATATTCCTATAATTAAATAAATTATTCCTATTTAAAACTACATACTTACCTATCACATAAACCCTAATATAGCTACAATATAACTAATAGTTAGATTGTAGCTATTTTAGGATTTATATTTATTTTACAGGCAACTTTGTATTTATTTTAACTAGGTACAATAGCTATTAAATAGTTAATAACTATTTAATAGCTACCTAGTTAAAATAAGTACACAATTACCTGTAAAATAAATACTAACCTAAGTTACAAATACACCTAACACTACACTATCATTAAATTAATTAAATAAATTAACTACAATTAGCTAAACTAAAATACAATTAAATAAACTATTCTATAATACAAAAAACAAACAAACACTAAATTACAAAAAATAAAAAAATTACAAGAAGTTTAAACTAATTACATCTAATCTAAGCCCCCTAATAAAATAAAAAATCCCCCAAAATAAAAAAATGCCCTACCCTATTCTAAATTACAAAAGTAATCAGCTCTTTTACCAGCCCTTAAAAGGGCTTTTTGCGGGGGAATTGCCCCAAAGTAATCAGCTCTTTTACGTGTAAAAAAAAAATACAATACCCCACCAACATTACAACCCACCACCCACATACCCCTACTCTAACCCACCCATACCCCCCTTAGAAAAACCTATCGCTAACCCCCTGAAGATCATCCTACCTTGAGTCGTCTTCACCCAGCCGAGCCGAATCCTTCATCCGGTAGAAGTCTTCATCCAGGCGGCATCTTCAATCTTCATCCATCCGGAGCGGAGCCATCGTCAAAGGAGCCGACGTGGAGCCATCCTCTTCAACCGTCGACTTCCCGACGAATGAAGGTTCCTTTAAGCGACGTCATCCAAGATGGCGTCCCTTCAATTCCGATTGGCTGATAGGATTCTATCAGCCAATCGGAATTAAGGTAGGAAAAATCTGATTGGCTGATTCAATCAGCCAATCAGATTGAAGATCAATCTGATTGGCTGATGCAATCAGCCAATCGTATTGAGATTGCATTCTATTGGCTGATTGGAACAGGCAATTGCTCTAAGTTAAACAGCTCTTTTACCTGTAAAATAAAGACCCCTCCAACAGTAAAACCCACCACCCATCCAACCCCTCCAAAATAAAAAAAACTAACTCTAACAAAAACCTAAGGGCATTGCCCTTAAAAGGGCATTTAGCCTTTTTACGAAATGCCCAAACCCTAAACTAAAAAAAAAAAAACACCCCAAAAAAGTTTAAAAAATCCTAACACTAACCCCCAAAGATCCACTTACAGTTGTTGAAGTCCCGCTTGAAGGATCTTCATCCTGGCGGCTCCATCTTCATCCAGGCGGCAGGTGGCTTCATCTTCATCCAGGTGGCTAGTGGCTCCATCTTCATCCAGGCAACATCTTCTATCTTCATCCCGTTTGTGCGGAGCGGGTCTATCCTGAAGACATCCGGTGCGGAGCATCCTCTTCTTACTGTCCCCGCCGTACACTGAATCTTCAATGCAAGGTACGCGATTCAAAATGGCGTCCCTTGCATTCCTATTGGCTGATTTGATTTTTGAAATTCAAATCAGCCAATAGGATGAGAGCTCTTGAAATCCTATTGGCTGTTCAAAACAGCCAATAGGATGAGAGCTTCTGAAATTCTATTGGCAGTTCAAATCAGCCAATAGAATTTTAGTAGCTCTCATCCGTTTAGGGTTTGGGGTTTTCTTAAAAGAGCTAAATGCCCTTTTCAGAGCAATGCAAAAGAGCTAAGGGCAATGCCCATACAAATGCCCTTTTCAGGGCAATGGTTAGCTTAGGTTTAGATAGTTTTTTTTATTTTGTGGGTTTGGGGGGGTGGGGGTTTGTAATGTTAGTGGGACTTTGTGTTTTTTTCAGGTAAAAGAGCTGTTTAACTTAGGGCAATGCCCTACAAAAGGCCCTTTTAAGGCCTATTGGTAGTTTATTATAGATTAGGTTTTTTATTTTGGGGTGTTTTTTTTAAAAGGGTATTAGAATAGGAATAATTTTCATTATTTTTGATAATTCATTTGTTATTTTGTGTAATGTTTTTTTTTTCGTTTTGGGTGGGTTTTTATTTTTAGATTAGGAGTTGGGCATTTCATAAAGGAGCTGAATGCCCTTGTAAGGGCAGGAAAAAGAGTTGAATGCTCTTTTAAGGGCAATGCCCATACAAATGCCCTTTTCAGGGCAATGGGTTGATTAGATTTTATTTTGTGGGTTTGGGGGGTGGGGGTTTGTATACTGTTAGGGGGTGTTTGTTTTGTTTTGTAGCAAAAGTGCTGTTAACTTTAGGGCAATGCCCTAAAAAAGGCCCTTTTAAGGGCGCACAAAAATGCCCTTTTTTTAAGGGCCCTGCCCCTTGGTAGTTTATTATAGATTAGGCTTTTTTATTTTGGGTGGTTTTTTTTATTTGTTTTAATGGGTATTAGAATATGAGTAATTTTTACTATTTTGGATAATTTTGTTTGCTATTTTTTGTAATGGTCGTTTTTTAAATTTTTTTGTAATTTTATTCTTTTTTATTTTTTTGTGATGGTAGTTTTAATTTTTGTAATGTTAAGTTTTATTGTAAGGCAGCTTAGGTTTTATTTCACAGGTAAGTTTGTATTTATTTTAACTAGGTAGTTAGTAAATAGTTAATAACTATTTACTAACTAGTCTACCTAGTTAAAATAAATACAAACTTACCTGTGAAAAAAAAATAAAACCTAAGGCCAAGATTTAGAGTTTTGTCGGTAAAGACCCGCGTAGCTAACGCTGCTTTTTTTTCCCAGCGCACCCTTAAGACAACACTGGTATTTAGAGTTGTCTGAGTGGCTGCGTTAGGATCAAAAAAGGGAGCGTTGAGCAGAATTTACCTTCCCTTCAACTCTCAATACCAACGTTGCCTACGGTAGTGGTAAACTGAAAAAAACGTGCTCATGCACGATATCCCCATAAGAAACAATGGGGCTGAGCTGGCTGGAAAAAAAACTAACACCTGCAAAAAAGCAGCTTTCAGCTCCTAGCGCAGCCCTATTGTTTCCTATGGGGAAACACTCTCTAAGTCTGCACCTAACACCCTAACATGAACCCCGAGTCTAAACACCCCTAACCTTACACTTATTAACCCCTAATCTGCCACCCCCGCTATCGCTTACACCTGCATTACATTATTAACCCCTAATCTGCCGCTCCGGACACCGCCACAACCTACATTATCCCTATGAACCCCTAATCTGCTGCCCCTAACATCGCCGTCACCTAGATATTACCCCCTAATCTGCCCCCCCCCCCAACATCGCCGCTACCTTACCTACACTTATTAACCTCTAATCTGTCGACTGGACCTCGCCGCCACTATAATAAATGTATTAACCCCTAAACCGCCACACTCCCACCTCGCAAACACTATAATAAATGTTATTAACCCCTAATCTGCCCTCCCTAACATCGCCGCCACCTATCTACAATTATTAACCCCTAATCTCATGCCTGCAACGTCGCCGCTACTATACTAAAATTATTAACCCCAAACCTAACTCTAACCCTAACCCTAAAACCCCCCTAACTTAAATATAATTTTAACTAAACAAAATAATATTCCTATAATTAAATAAATTATTCCTATTTAAAACAACATACTTACCTATCACATAAACCCTAATATAGCTACAATATAACTAATAGTTACATTGTAGCTATTTTAGGATTTATATTTATTTTACAGGCAACTTTGTATTTATTTTAACTAGGTACAATAGCTATTAAATAGTTAATAACTATTTAATAGCTACCTAGATAAAATAAGTACAAAATTACCTGTAAAATAAATCCTAACCTAAGTTACAAATACACCTAACACTACACTATCATTAAATTAATTAAATAAATTAACTACAATTAGCTAAACTAAAATACAATTAAATAAACTATTCTATAATACAAAAACCACCCATACCCCCCTTAGAAAATCCTATCACTAACCCCCTGAAGATCATCCTACCTTGAGTCGTCTTCACCCAGCCGAGCCGAATTCTTCATCCAAGGTGCGCAGAGAAGGTCCTTCATCCGGTAGAAGTCTTTATCCAGGCGCATCTTCAATCTTCGTCCATCCGGAGCGGAGCCATCTTCAAAGGAGCCGACGCGGAGCCATCCTCTTCAACCGACGACTTCCCGACGAATGAAGGTTCCTTTAAGGGACGTCATCCAAGATGGCGTCCCTTCAATTCCGATTGGCTGATAGGATTCTATCAGCCAATCGGAATTAAGGTAGGAAAAATCTGATTGGCTGATTCAATCAGCCAATCAGATTGAAGATCAATCCGATTGGCTGATGCAATCAGCCAATCTTATTGAGCTTGCATTCTATTGGCTGATTGGAACAGCCAATAGAATGCAAGCTCAATACGATTGGCTAATTTGATCTGCCAATCGGATTGAACTTCAATCTGATTGGCTGATTGGATGTTAGATTTTTCCTACCTTAATTTCGATTGGCTGATAGAATCCTATCAGCCAATCGGAATTGAAGGGACGCCATCTTGGATGACGTCCCTTAAAGGAACCTTCATTCGTCGGGAAGTCGTCGGTTGAAGCGGATGGCTCCGCGTCGGCTCCTTTGAAGATGGCTCCGCTCCACTCCGGATGGATGAAGATTGAAGACGCAGCCTGGATGAAGACTTCTACCGGATGAAGGACCTTCTCTGCACACCTTGAATGAAGAATTCAGCTCGGCTGGGTGAAGACGACTCAAGGTAGGATGATCTTCAGGGGGTTAGCGATAGGTTTTTCTAAGGGGGGTTTGGGTGGGTTAGAGTAGGGGTATGTGGGTGGTGGGTTGTAATGTTGGGGGGGTATTGTATTATTTTTTTACACGTAAAAGAGCTGATTACTTTGGGGCAATGCCCCGCAAAAGCTCTTTTAAGGGCTGGTAAAAGAGCTGATTACTTTTGTAATTTAGAATAGGGTAGGGCATTTTTTTATTTTGGGGGGATTTTTTATTTTATTAGGGGGCTTAGATTAGGTGTAATTAGTTTGCATTTCTTGTAAAAATTTTTATTTTTTGTAATTTAGTGGGGTTTTTTGTATTATAGAATAGTTTATTTAATTGTATTTTAGTTTAGCTAATTGTAGTTGTAATTAATTTATTGATAGTGTAGTGTTAGGTGTATTTGTAACTTAGGTTAGGATTTATTTTACAGGTAATTTTGTACTTATTTTAACTAGGTAGCTATTAAATAGTTATTAACTATTTAATAGCTATTGTACCTAGTTAAAATAAATACAAAGTTGCCTGTAAAATAAATATAAATCCTAAAATAGCTACAATCTAACTATTAGTTATATTGTAGCTATATTAGGGTTTATTTCATAGGTAAGTATTTAGTTTTAAATAGGAATAATTTATTTAATTATAGGAATATTATTTTGTTTAATTAAAATTATATTTAAGTTAGGGGGGTGTTAGGGTTAGAGTTAGGTTTGGGGTTAATAATTTTAGTATAGTAGCGGCGACGTTGCGGGCGGGAGATTAGGGGTTAATAATTGTAGGTAGGTGACGGCGATGTTAGGGAGGGTAGATTAGGGGTTAATAACATTTATTATAGTGTTTACGAGGCAGGAGTGCGGCGATTTATGGGTTAATACATTTATTATAGTGGCGGTGAGGTCCGGTCGGCAGATTAGGGGTTAATAAGTGTAGGTAAGGTAGCGGTGACGTTGGGGGGGCAGATTAGGGGGTAATAAATATAACATAGGTGTCGGTGATGTTAGGGGCAGCAGATTAGGCGTTCATAGGGATAATGTAGGTGGCGGCGGTGTCCGGTCGGCAGATTAGGGGTTAAAAACTTTTATTATAGGGTTGGCGATGTGGGGGGGGGCCTCGGTTTAGGGGTACATAGGTAGTTTATGGGTGTTAGTGTACTTTATAGCACAGTATTAAGGAGCTTTATATTCCGGCGTTAGACCATAAAGCTCTTAACTACTGATTTTTTTGGCGGTAGGAGTCCTGTCGGTAGAGGGTCTACCGCTCACTTCTTCCAAGACTCCAAATACCAGCGTTAGGCAAATCCCATAGAAAAGATAGGATACGCAATTGACATAGGGGATCTGCAGTAGCCTGGAGTCGCGGTAAGGAAGTGAGCGGTAGACCCTTTCCTGGCTGACTCTAAATACCAGCGGGCGGTAAAAAGCAGCGTTAGGACCCCTTAACGCTGCTTTTGATGGCTAACGCCAAACTCTAAATTTAGACCTATGCTAGCTACAATATAACTATTAGTTATATAGTATCTAGCTTAGGTTTTATTTCACAGGTAAGTATGTATTTACAGGGAGTGCAGAATTATTAGGCAAGTTGTATTTTTGAGGATTAATTTTATTATTGAACAACAACCATGTTCTCAATGAACCCAAAAAACTCATTAATATCAAAGCTGAATAGTTTTGGAAGTAGTTTTTAGTTTGTTTTTAGTTATAGCTATTTTAGGGGGATATCTGTGTGTGCAGGTGACTATTACTGTGCATAATTATTAGGCAACTTAACAAAAAACAAATATATACCCATTTCAATTATTTATTTTTACCAGTGAAACCAATATAACATCTCAACATTCACAAATATACATTTCTGACATTCAAAAACAAAACAAAAACAAAGCAGTGACCAATATAGCCACCTTTCTTTGCAAGGACACTCAAAAGCCTGCCATCCATGGATTCTGACAGTGTTTTGATCTGTTCACCATCAACAATGCGTGCAGCAGCAACCACAGCCTCCCAGACACTGTTCAGAGAGGTGTACTGTTTTCCCTCCTTGTAAATCTCACATTTGATGATGGACCACAGGTTCTCAATGGGGTTCAGATCAGGTGAACAAGGAGGCCATGTCATTAGATTTTCTTCTTTTATACCCTTTGTTGCCAGCCACGCTGTGGAGTACTTGGACGCGTGTGATGGAGCATTGTCCTGCATGAAAATCATGTTTTTCTTGAAGGATGCAGACTTCTTCCTGTACCACTGCTTGAAGAAGGTGTCTTCCAGAAACTGGCAGTAGGACTAGGAGTTGAGCTTGACTCCATCCTCAACCCGAAAAGGCCCCACAAGCTCATCTTTGATGATACCAGCCCAAACCAGTACTCCACCTCCACCTTGCTGGCGTCTGAGTTGGACTGGAGCTCTCTGCCCTTTACCAATCCAGCCACAGGCCCATCCATCTGGCCCATCAAGACTCACTCTCATTTCATCAGTCCATAAAACCTTAGAAAAATCAGTCTTGAGATATTTCTTGGCCCAGTCTTGACATTTCAGCTTGTGTGTCTTGTTCAGTGGTGGTCGTCTTTCAGCCTTTCTTACCTTGGCCATGTCTCTGAGTATTGCACACCTTGTGCTTTTGGGCACTCCAGTGATGTTGCAGCTCTGAAATATGGCCAAACTGGTGGCAAGTGGCATCTTGGCAGCTGCACGCTTGACTTTTCTCAGTTCATGGGCAGTTATTTTGCGCCTTGGTTTTTACACACGCTTCTTGCGACCCTGTTGACTATTTTGAATGAAACGCTTGATTGTTCGATGATCACGCTTCAGAAGCTTTGCAATTTTAAGAGTGCTGCATCCCTCTGCAAGATATCTCACTATTTTTGACTTTTCTGAGCCTGTCAAGTCCTTCTTTTGACCCATTTTGCCAAAGGAAAGGAAGTTGTCTAATAATTATGCACACCTGATATAGGGTGTTGATGTCATTAGACCACACCCCTTCTCATTACAGAGATGCACATCACCTAATATGCTTAATTGGTAGTAGGCTTTCGAGCCTATACAGCTTGGAGTAAGACAACATGCATAAAGAGGATGATGTGGTCATAATACTCATTTGCCTGATAATTCTGCACTCCCTGTAGTTTTAAATAGGTAGTTAATAATTTTAACTTTAATTTAGCTCTATTTTAATTATGTTAAAGTTAAAGGGGGTGTTAGGGTTAGTGTTACGTTAGGGTTAGGTTTAGGGTTGGGGTTAATAGTTTAATTTAGGTTGTTGAGATATGGGGGGGGCTGGCGGTTTAGAGGTTAATAGGTTTATTTAGTAGTAGTGATGTTGGAGGCCAGAGGTTTAGGGGTTAATAACTTTATTTAGTTGCACCAATGTCGGGGAGTGGCGGAATAGGGGTTAATAGATTTATTATAGTGTGGGCGATGATAGGGTGTAGGGGAATAGGGGTTAATAGCTTTAGTATAGTGGCGGCGATATCGGGAGCAGCAGATTAGGGGTTAATAGATTTATTTTGGTGGCGGCGATATTGTGAGCGGCAGATTAGGGGTTAATAACATTATGTAGGTGTCGGCGATGTCGGGGGCAGCAGATTAGGGGTGTTTAGATGTGGGGCTTCTCTTAGGGTGTTAGGTTTAAATGTTACTTTTTCCCAATAGACATCAATGGGGCTGCGTTACGGAGCTTTTCATTCCGCGATCGCAGGTTTTTTACAGACACCTTGTCCCCATTGATGTCTATGGGGAAAGCGTGCACGAGCACGTCAAAGCAGCATTTGTATTTTGTGCGGTATGGAGCTTAAAAGCACCATATCGCACGCACAAGCCGGCTGTTTCAAAACTTGTAATGGCTGCGCTATAGGGGGTTAAATAACACAACTTTTGTTGCGTTCGTTAATTTCTCTATAGCGCGCATAACTTGTAATCCCTAAAATATGGGGAAAACATAAAAGTAGGGGGCGCTAGAATCTTGAAAAAACACTTCAATATAAATATAACTATAAGTGGGCAAAAAATCGTGAACAGTGATGAATATTAATAAAAAAATAATCAAACAAAGAAAAACGGTGATACAAAACTAATGCAAAAAAACCACAGTGATAGCAACAGTTTGATAATTGTGACAAAGAAAATAATTTGATAATTGTAGCAATCAAATTGATAATAAAAAAGTGTTTTGTGAAGAGTAAAGTCAATTAATAGGCAGCTTTTCTTGTGACTGATGGTGATTCAGTGTATCTAAAATATAAAAACAATAAGAAAGCGCCTCATGGTGTAGTTTTTCCAAACAGTGTGAAACGATGCAGGGTAAACAAGTGAACAGGTACAAGTGTGATGGCACTCTTAACGAAAAAAGTGCAAACAGGCGGACTGACCTTTATACAGCAGTCAGTATGGAGAGACCACGATATCCTATTTGTGGTAAGTCCACAGCTGAACCAGAATCCTTTGGACTGAGCAGGTGGGATAACCACTCCGGAGTGATAACCGGTCCAGTTCCCAGAGACTGTCAGAGGCTAAGGTTAGTGGAACAGGTGATTTGCTGTAATAGCTTTATGTTCCTCTTGACTTTGCCAAATGTATAAAAAGAGTTCATGGACTTCCGGTGGGTGGCGCACCAAGATGGTCGCAAGTCAGACCGGCTCTGCCTAAACCAGAATATTTTTCCTATCCTAGGATCAATTCTTGGCCATCCTGCTAGCCCTTAACGGTTTCAGCTGTTCGGGCACTCACAAGGATCAAGGTTTACAACTCTTGGCCCCCGGAACGACAGAAAAGTACAGAGAAAGGAGGAAGTTGTGGCATGCACACAAAACGTGTTTTGTGAAGAGTAAAGTCAATTAATAGGCAGCTTTTCTTGTGACTGATGGTGATTCAGTGTATCTAAAATATAAAAACAATAAGAAAGCGCCTCATGGTGTAGTTTTTCCAAACAGTGTGAAACGATGCAGGGTAAACAAGTGAACAGGTACAAGTGTGATGGCACTCTTAACGAAAAAAGTGCAAACAGGCGGACTGACCTTTATACAGCAGTCAGTATGGAGAGACCACGATATCCTATTTGTGGTAAGTCCACAGCTGAACCAGAATCCTTTGGACTGAGCAGGTGGGATAACCACTCCGGAGTGATAACCGGTCCAGTTCCCAGAGACTGTCAGAGGCTAAGGTTAGTGGAACAGGTGATTTGCTGTAATAGCTTTATGTTCCTCTTGACTTTGCCAAATGTATAAAAAGAGTTCATGGACTTCCGGTGGGTGGCGCACCAAGATGGTCGCAAGTCAGACCGGCTCTGCCTAAACCAGAATATTTTTCCTATCCTAGGATCAATTCTTGGCCATCCTGCTAGCCCTTAACGGTTTCAGCTGTTCGGGCACTCACAAGGATCAAGGTTTACAACTCTTGGCCCCCGGAACGACAGAAAAGTACAGAGAAAGGAGGAAGTTGTGGCATGCACTGTTCGCTGCACAACTGAAAATAGATAGGAGCATGGAGTTTTCCCCTGCTACAATGGAACTCCGAAATAAAGACATTTTACTAGCCAGGCAGAACTTGCTTTTGCCAGCACTGAACAAACTGGAGTTTACCCTGCAAGCCCTGCTGGCGGATACTCAAATCAATGATCCCCCTTCAACATGGCGTCGTCTTTCAACAGAGCCCTACTGTGATCACGCTGGCACGAAACCTGAGATACATCAAATAGAGCTTGGAAAGAATCTGAGGAGACAACTGCTAAAAAACTCAACGATGCCTCTCATGCCTTACCCGATAATCTACCTAGATGCAGCCGCTGACTCTGGGATACACCAAGAGGGGGAAACTACCCACAGCGATGCACGGCCAGCACTGGAGACGGCAGGTTTTTCTATTATGCAGGACACATACATCCCTGTTTGTGTCCTTTTACAGGGAGGCAAACCAATTCATACTTCCACAATGTCCGCTCGACCCAACCCAGAGTTTGGAGACACAGGGACACCTGCTGTAAAGATGGAAAGCGCTATAGGAAAACAATGGCAAACAGACCCACCAGACGAACATCGATACCAATGCCCTGGGAGGCACCGATGGTGGAGACAGAGGAAGGTTCGGCTGGCCACGGGAGTCGGCTGTGACTCAGGGAACCTAGGCAAGTTAGGACATGATCAGAGAATAACTCGTAGAGGAGTCGGCTAGAGCCTTTGTCTTGCACCCGCCTATACACAATATGTAACGGCACCGGACATGGACAGATGTGGCTATGTTAAATATTTTTGTGTAATGTAGATGCTTACAAATCATGCTACTGTTTATATGGCACACAAGTTGACAAAGGGTTTAACATGGACAGCTTAGCCAATTTATCTTGCCGAGGACTAAACTCTGCTTGCCTAGCTCTTGTTATCTGCACCCATATTTTCTTTTTCCCGCCCTCCTGCTAGTGCAGAAACGCTCCATAAACAGATCATTAGAAGAGAGATGTTAAAGACTGAGATACACGCTGCAGATTTCCTAACGCAGACATCTCTCACACGGAGCGCTGGGACTATAGTGCATCGCAATGCTGAACCTTTGATAGCAAGGCACATGTAGAACTGCAAAATGTTTATTACGGACGGATAGGGATAATACTGTGATACTAGTCTACCCTGTTAGATTTATAAGTTGTTTGCCTAACTCTTTCTGCTTCACACTTGTGCTTTCTCTCTCCCATTCTCCTCCTTAAATTGATGTGCTTTGTGTGCAATTTCACTTTTACGTCATGTCTTTGGTGGCGCTCTACACTCCTCTGATTAATGCCCTGGGTGCACTGAGCTGCTAAAACCTGTCACACACGCTGCTCTCTTAACCATATAGACAGGTAGACATCATGAGAACGAATGTTTTAAAACAGGAGCACCCTCTTACTAGTGACGCTACATTTTGCCCGGGGACATCTCTGAGAGTGCTCTTACTGCCATAGTCAATGGCAGGTGTTGCACCTCCCCTATAAAATAGTGCTATGGTTAGCGTGTCTAAGTATATTCCTGCACCCGGGATAGTTTGGATTCTTTATGTATATGCCACCCTGTAATAATCCTTACTTTTAGAAAGTGTTTGCTTCCCCAGCCTGGCTATATGTGGCGCGCATTGCCCTGCAAAATGTTATCTACATATAACTAATACTGCATGTCTGTCAGATTGACATATATTTCTATACTACTAGTGTGTTACGCCCTCTCTTGAATGGAGGTTTTTTGCTACAACTTAAACACCTTGTCTCTGCCAATATCTATTGTGATTCACATCATACCCCAAATACCCCTACAAATAATATTATATCTCCTTAATTTCTTTTCACATGCCTGAGCATAGGTAAACGTTTCAATCATCCTGCTGGTATCAAGCACTTTCGCCCATCTAACTCCATATATGCCTAACCCCAGAATCATTTCCATATAAAACTGGTTATCATATATCACATTATTTTGTTCGCCTTTTAGGGTTACTTTGTTCGCCCTCTTGGATTTTTTGACTTTATTGTTTTTATTTTTATTTTTATTTTTGATAAGTTGCAGTTTTTGTTTAGTTTAATAATAGTAGATTTAGGTTAGTACATTAAATAATAAAAACCCAACAGTGAGGTACATACAATTGCATCCTGGACTGCTATTCAGTTCACCAAAATTCTCAACATCTTCAGTGCACTTGCGTCTATTATATTTGCTATATATCTGACCATGTACATTGCTTCATCCTACCGTTTTATCAATTTGTATTTATCTTTTTCTTATTGCCGGCCATACCCTGCGAGGTATGTTGTTGAAACATTGTATGACATTGTACCCTCTGTTGGCTATAAATAAAATTAAAAAAAAAAAAGAGAGTTCATAAGAGAACAAAGGACATCCAAGTATGATAAAACAATAATTGTATTGAGCTAAGCAACGCATTTCTCTGCCACAATGCTCTCGCCGTTTCCTCAGACTTGTGAGTACCTGTTCACTTGTTTACCCTGCATCGTTTCACACTGTTTGGAAATACTACACCATAAGGCGCTATCTTTTTGTTTTTAGAACTTGTAATCTACCCGTTTGTTTGCTGTGGCCTATTAGGGACAAATATAAATGAGCTCCTGTGGAAACCAACCAATCACTGTGCAGCATGTAGGACTGCCAGGGTTCTGTATTCAACAAAATGCATTGCAGCCTCTCTGAAGGAGCGAAAAGGATATACGTTTAAGTTAAATTACAGGGAAAGCAGGGAAAATAAATAATGACAGTGCATTGAATTTTTAAAATTATGTATAATTAAACAATCTATGGAGAATACAATTTCACGTTTAATGTTTTCTTAAAGGCACATAAAACTTAAAAATTGAAATAAACGTAAATGTATTTAAAGGGAAAGTCACGATTCAGATAGGGCATGTAATTTTAAACAACTTTCCAATTTACTTTAATCATCAATTTTGTTTTGTTCTCTTGGAATTCTTAGTTGAAAGCTAAACCTAGGAGGCTCATATGCAAATGTCTTAGCCCTTGAAGGCCGCCTCTCATCTGAATGCATTTTGAAAAAAAATTCACAACTTGAGGGTGTTAGTTCATGTGTTCCATAAAAGATAACATTGTGCTCATGCCCCTGGAGTTACCTAGGAGTCTGCACTGATTGGCTAAAATGTAAGTCTGTCAAAAGAACTGAAATAAGGGGGCAGTCAGCAGAGGCTTAGATACAAGGCAATCACAACGGTAAAAAATATATTAATATAACTGTGTTGGTTATGCAAAACTGGGGAATGTTTAATAAAGGGATTTTCTATCATTTTAAACAATAACAATTCTGGTGTAGACTGTCCCTTTTAAGTTTTGAATAGAAGCATTTTTATATTAGCAAAAAATGTTTCTAGTAAAAGTTATCACTGTTTCAGGAATATATTTTACTGTGCATGAAGCATGTGTATATATTCCTTCTGTTATGTCTTGTGTACTTGCATTCAAACACTGCATCTGATCAGAAAGCATATACTGTTTAAGCTGTGACTGCATCGGTGCTGACAATATATGCCCCTGCCAGATCTCTCACCAGGCATAAAACCAGATTACAAGTGGCATACTAACTGTTGTGTGCGAGCAATATCAGGTTTATCACGGCTGTTTGCACGCATTGGAAGTAACATGCATATTACATTCGCTAAAGCGCAATTGAATTTAACGTGCATCAAGATAGTGTGACCTTAGAGCTCTGGTTAACTGTTACACTCAAATAAAAGTTGCACAAAATACATAAAAAAAAAATCATTAAAAAGTACAGTTACACATAATAACACCATCTAATAAAAAATGATTTTAAAAAAATGCATTAAACAGTTATAAGGGCTCAAAGATTTTAGCTCTCAATTGGAAAACAAAAAAGACTGCAAAGGGCTTTAGCAAAGAGATACATACATATACATGTCTAACTATGTATTTATGTATATACCCCCACAGACTTACAAGCACTCTCTGGACTTATATCAGCAAATGTAGCTTTTATTGTAACGTTTCGGGACTACACGTGTCCTTTCTTCAGACTGAAGAAGGGACACGTGTGGTCCCGAAATGTTACAATAAAAGCTAAATTTGCTGATGTAAGTCCAGAGAGTGCTTGTAAGTCTGTGGGACTAATTAAATATTTTAGAGCACCCTGGCAGGTGATTTTCTATCAAGGTGAGAGTGCACACATGAGGGAGGATATATATATATATATATTTACAGACATAAATACACATATAAACACGTAAATACATATGTATGCATAGATAGACATGCATGTGTGTATTGGAGCCCTTTGCAGTCATTTAGTTGTAAACATGAATAAGCATATTTATGCAATATTCATATTAAATAAGGTGTTTATGTATGTATTGTACATATTTCACATTCCAATGTTCATCACACAGGGTAATATTCTTTAAGTATTTTTAAATAGATATTTCTATATATAGAATGGAAGATAAACAAGGGGTGCCAACATAGTGTGAATCGTTAAAACAACAAATATAAAAGTGATGTGCAAAAAACTACTCACAAGGAAAGTGGCACCTTAAATGAATAAGGTGCGATAAAGCAGGCTGACATTCAAATTCCAGCAGTCAGTAAGCTGGAGGTCTCACCCAGAGGACCTGTGGAATCCAGATAGGCGTCTAGAAAGTAGCACCCACGTTTTTTAGGGCCAATGGCCGGACCAGGTGAGCTGCAAGCAAAAATACCGGGTCGTGGTATAAAACAAACAGTATTTATAAATACTGTTTGTTTTATACCACGACCCGGTATTTTTGCTTCTTTCCACGATCCACTTGTTTTTGAAACAGGACTTTTACCACGGAACCTTTCATACACTGACACTGTCAGTTTTGGAGAAAAGTCTCGGTGGCGTGAGTGCAGCAGGAGAACACCTATCAGCTTGCAGCTCACCTGGTCCGGCCATTGGCCTCCAGCGTACAGACTGCTGGAATTTGAATGTCAGCCTGCTTTATCGCACCTTGTTCATTTAAGGTGCCACTTTCCTTGTGAGTAGTTTTTTGCACATCACTTTTATATTTGTTGTTTTAACGATTCACACTATGTTGGCGCCCCTTGTTTATCTTCCATTCTAGACACCCTGACCCATTGCACCGCGGGACACAAGAGGAGCACGCCAAACACCTGAACACATCACCGTTCACATATTAGGATTGGACACTTATTTTTTACATCACAGCATTTTTTGGGACATTGATAAGTACTTTTTATATATTTTACTCATCGCCACAAATATCATTGTTTATCTGTGATATCTGATCATTTCAATGTATCACTAATATTATACACAAATTGTCCTGAGCACTTGTTTTACTCACAACTTATTTTCGTCATTATTATTAATTTTTCACACATACCAAACACTGTGCTGTTTATATTTATTTATGCATACGGGTACAAACCCAATCATAAATTGTTAGGTCCTACTTTGATAACCTGTGTTCCAAGCGCATCCTCTTAGGTTTTTCCTCCTCAGGAATTTCTTTTTCTATTATTTCTATATATATCTGTATATATCCATACCTATATACAATATATATACAGTATATATATATATATATATATATATATATATATATATATATATATATATATATATAGGTATAGAAATATATTTTACTAAAAACCATCAGATATTTATTGAAATATGTATTTAAGAATAAATAGAACATTCTTCTACGTGAAGAACATTGGAATGTGAAATATTCATATTTTATGTAATTTTAGTGCACTTAAGAAAAGGCGATCAGGTTTGCACAACTTGTTGGGTGTTTTTTCCCCACTTTTCGCGTTAAATTGAAGTCTATGGGAGAATATGTTAAAGCGGTTGCGTTATTGTAACTTAGGCTTTTTGCGCTCTTCAAGTTAGCGCGCAAATGAAAACTTTTAACTTTCAACTTGTTATATGCAGGAGTAACCAACGCATGCAAAAAGCCAAAGTTGGTGCGAGCGGGGCAATAAATAGCGATCCACTCGTAGTCTAGCCCAGTTTTGGAATGAGTGTTCATGGGGCACATCAAAATCTCTCAGTGAATCACTAATAACTTTTACTATAAAGCATTTTGCTAATGTTTTTTTGCAAAAATAGTTCTATTCAAAATTGTAATACAATTATGTGCATTGCTCTGATTTTATGTCCCTTTAACTGCTTGACTGCCAAGAGATCTTCAATTCTTTGTTTAATTCTTTGCCTTATAACATTCTATAGCAGCCAAGTGGTTAATTCCAAGCACAAGGAATATTTGTCTGCCAATCACTGATAATGAATCATCTTACTCTATTGTTAGGCAATTTTAAAATAGGTAAGTTGTAGTGCCTTTAAACACTTATCCCATATACATAGGGTGACCATATTGCCACTTTAAAAAGGGACACATATGAACAATACATATGTCAGGGCTATGTTTTCAGGGCTGTTTAAAGAAATACAAAAAGTGAGAGTTGCACACTAATCAGTAATTAGCTAGAGAACAGGTGCTTCCTAGAAAGATACATATGAAAACAACATAGAAAAGGAAGTGGGGATTTCACAATAAGAAATTCCCAAAAGTCTAGGTAAATCCAGCACGACTGTAAAATTGAATAAAAGCACTACAAAAAGCTTGTATGTCAAAAACAATATAAATATTTATTAACCAAATGCACAATACACACATTCACATTCATACAGTGGATCCCACACAAAGCAGTGTTATAAAGTACTGGCCAAAAAGTTATTATCTGGTGCACCAGGGGAAATAGACCAAGAACAGTCCGTTTAAAACTTGCAGGTATTTGTAATCAGGGCCGGATTTCCCATTAGGCACAGTAGGCATGTGCCTACAGGCGCCTTGCAGTGAGGGGCGCCTGCCTGTCGGAAATATATATATATTTTTTGTAAGGGCATTCATTTTAGTAAGAATTGTGCTGCCAGCTGCTTACAGAGTCGAGTGTTTCATTGGGAATATGTTACAGCAGTTCAGGGAGCCATGAAGGAGATTAAAACTAAACCCCTCCCATTTTCTGCAGGCATGTTTAGTTTCACTTTTATTTTATGTACTTCTGTTGCCTCACAGCCAAGCTCCGAGCTGATGTGTAGCAGACACTTTTTGTTGAAGGAATGAAGGCTTCAGAACAACAGGTTAGGACTGTTCAAGGCTTCTAATGCTGCCTAGAATGACAACATAAAAAGCAGAGCACTTAAACCCCTCTGCTAACAGAGAGGATTGCAGTGTATTCACTTGTTATGTGCTGTAGTGCATTTTGATAGCCAGAGGGTTACATTCTGCTTCAGGATGTATGTTTTTGTTCTATAAAGGCATTGGAGGTGAGGAGGTTATGTGGGACTAGCTGCTCTGCTCTTTATTACAAGCTGCCAATTGTGATTTACAGCCTTTAGGGCAATTTGACAACAAAATTTGTAGACTGTAAGGCTGTTGCTATAAATGAAAAGCTTGATTACTAAAGGTTAACTAGCAAAATAAAAATGTGTATGTGTGTAAACCACTCACATGGCATATTTGTTTGTATGTATGTATTTGTATGTATATATATATATATATATATATATATATATATATATATATATATATACACATACACACACACAGTATATACATACACATCACATTACAAATTGTTAATCTGTTCTTTTATCAAGTAAGTGTGGTATGTTTGTGTTTTGTGGTAAATTGAATGTCTAATTTCTAATTTTAAACACATATGTTGACTCCAGATTACATATAATCTACAACATTCCATGTTTTCCTTTGAGAACAACATCATATTATATTTATATTTCAGAACAAAATAAATGTAACATCTGTGTGTATTTGTACCATAAATATCAGAGTTTACAAGATTTTTTTCATGTAGTGGATAAGACCTACATTTTATATTTTCTTCCACTGGCTGCACAGGTTGTTGATGAGCTTGCATGCTGCTAGTTTTAATATTGCTATTGTTTACACAAAACTGTGTTTAACTCCAACAAAATGTTAAGCACATAGTCAAAGTCATCTCCAAAAAAGCAATACACTAATGGCTTGTCAGTAAACATGTCCTATGAGCCCATCTGGGTCTGCACAGATATGTATTGCTGTCTCAGAACTGACATTGACTATGTGTTTAACTCTTTTGCAAGAGGCTAACACACTTCTGTGCAAGCACTAGTACAATAATAAAATGCCCTAGCAAACTGTCACATTTTATGTCGCTTTAAATAGGGTTTTCTTTAGAATATTTTGCATTAAAAGTTTAACATGATTTGTTTATGTTATACATAATAGAAATTGTATGGCCATTTAAGTTAAGTGAATATTGATTTTTGGTGTAGCTTCCATTACAACAAATATTCGCCTAGATTTAGAGTTTTGCGCTAGGGTTAAAAAGCAGCATTAGGGGTCCTTACGCTGCTTTTTAACGCCCGCTGGTATTTAGAGTCAGGCAGGAAAGGGTCTTCCGCTCACTTTCCTTCCGCGACTTGAGGCTACTGCAGATCCCCTTACGTCAATTGCGTATCCTATCTTTTTAATGGGATTTGCCCAACGCTGGTATTATGAGTCTTGGAAGAAGTGAACGGTAAAGCCTCTACCGACAAGACTCCAACTGCAAAAAAAAGTCAGTAGTTAAGAGTTTTATGGGCTAACGCGGGAACATAAAGCTCTTAACTACTGTGCTATAAAGTACACTAACACCCATAAACTACCTAGGAACCCCTAAACCGAAGCCCCCCACATCGCAAACCCTATAATAAAATGTTTTAAGCCCTAATTATCCGACCGGACAACGCCACCACCTACATTATCCCTATGAACCCCTAATCTGCTGCCCCTAACATCGCCAACACCTATATTATATTTATTACCCCCTAATCTGCCCCCCCAACGTTGCCGCCACCTACCTACACTTATTATCCCCTAATCTGCTGCCCGGACCTCGCCGCCACTATAATAAATGTATTAACCCCTAAACCGCCGCACTCCCACCTCGCAAACACTATAATTAATTGTATTAACCCCTAATCTGCCCTCCCTAACATCGCCACCACCTACCTACAATTATTAACCCCTAATCTCCCGCCCCCAACGTCGCCGCTACTATAATAAAGTTATTAACCCCTAAACCTAAGTCTAACCCTAACCCTAACACCCCCCTAACTTAAATATAATTTAAATAAAACAAACTAAATTTACTATAATTAAATAAATTATTCCTATTTAAAACTAAATACTTACCTATAAAATAAACCCTAATATAGCTACAATATAACTAATAGTCAACAGCTAATAGAATGCGAGGTCAATCCGATTGGCTGATCAGAATTTTCCTACCTTAATTCCGATTGGCTGATAGAATTCTATCAGCCAATCGGAATTCGAGGGACGCCATCTTGGATGACGTCATTTAAAGGAACCGTCATTCGTCGTTCAGTCGTCGGCCAGGATGGATGCTCCGCGTCGGAGGTCTTCAGGATGCTGCCGCTCCGGATGGATGAAGATAGAAGATGCTGCTAGGATGAACACTTCAATCGGATGGAAGACTTCTTCTGCCCCGCTTGGATGAAGACTTCAATCGGATGGAGGACCTCTTCTGCCACGCTTGGATGAAGAATTCGGCTTGGCTGAGTGAAGACGACTCAAGGTAGGGAGATCTTCAGGGGGTTAGTGTTAGGTTTTTTTAAGGGGGGTTTGGGTGGGTTTTAGAGTAGGGGTATGTGGGTGGTGGGTTGTAATGTTGGGGGGGGGGTATTGTATTTTTATTTACCGGTAAAAGAGCTGATTACTTTGGGCCAATGCCCCGCAAAAAGTCCTTTTAAGGGCTGGTAAAAGAGCTGAATACTTTGCAATTTAGGATAAGGTAGGGCATTTTATTATTTTGGGGGGCTTTTTTATTTTATTAGGGGCTTAGATTAGGTGTAATTAGTTTAAACTTCTTGTAATTTTTTTTCATTTTCTGTAATTTAGTGTTTTTTTTTTTTTGTATTATAGTTTAGTTTATTTAATTGTATTTTAGTTTAGCTAATTGTAGTTAATTTATTTAATTAATTTATTGATAGTGTAGTGTTAGGTGCATTTGTAACTTAGGTTAGGATTTATTTTACAGGTAATTTTGTAATTATTTTAACTAGGTAGCTATTAAATAGTTATTAACTATTTAATAGCTATTGTTCCTAGTTAAAATAAATACAAATTTGCGTGTAAAATAAATATAAATCCTAAAATAGCTACAATGTAACTATTAGTTATATTGTAGCTATATAAGGGTTTATTTTATAGGTAAGTATTTAGTTTTAAATAGGAATAATTGATTTAATTATAGTAAATTTAGTTTGTTTTATATAAATTATATTTAAGTTAGGGGGGTGTTAGGGTTAAGGTTAGACTTAGGTTTAGGGGTTAATAACTTTATTATAGTAGCGGCAACGTTGGGGGCGGGAGATTAGGGGTTAATAATTGTAGGTAGGTGGCGGCGATGTTAGGGAGGGCAGATTAGGGGTTAATACAATTTATTATCGTTTTTGAGAGGCGGGAGTGCGGTGGTTTAGGGGTTAATACATTTATTATAGTGGCGGCGAGGTCTGGTCGACAGATTAGGGGTTAATAAGTGTAGGTAGGTGGCGGCGACGTTGGGGTGGGCAGATTAGGGGGTAATAAATATAATATAGGTGTCGGTGATGTTAGGGACAGCAGATTAGGGGTTCATAGCTATAATGTAGGTGGCGGCGGTGTCCGGAGCGGCAGATTAGGGGTTAATAGTATAATGTAGGTGTCAGCGATAGCGGGGGCGGCAGATTAGGGGTTAATAAGTGTAAGGTTAGGGGTGTTTAGACTCGGGGTTCATGTTAGGGTGTAGACTTAGAAAGTGTTTCCCCATAGGAATCAATGGGGCTGCGTTAGGAGCTGAACGCTGCTTTTTTGCAGGTGTTAGTTTTTTTTTTTTAGCCAGCTCAGCCCCATTGTTTCCTATGGGGATATCGTGCACGAGCACGTTTTTCCAGCTTACCGCTACCGTAAGCAACGCTGGTATTGAGGGTTGAAGTGGAGCTAAATTATGCTCAACGCTCCCTTTTCTGAGGCTAACGCAGCCATTCAGACAACTCGTAATACCAGTGTTGGCTTAAGGGTGCGCTGGAAAAAAAAGGCTTGTTAGCACCGCGGGTCTTTACCGACAAAACTCTAAATCTAGGCGATTGCAATTGGTGTATGTATTTGTGTATATCCATAAAAGGGAAAATGTAATTTTACATCTAATATTTATTTTTAGTTGTCCTAAATAATAATAATAAAAAAAAGGCCTAATTTTTTTTCACTTTTTGTTTAGGTGGTGGGGGGGGGGCGCTTCAGATTTTTGTGCCTACAGGCACCTGAGATGTAAATCCGGCCCTGTTTGTAATCCAATAAGTGCAGCGTTAATGCAAGAAATGGATGCAGTTATACAGTCCCCGGTGTATAAAGACCAGTTACTTCAGACTTGAACCCCAAGAGTTACTGAGTCGATTGGTGCTTAAAAGGCATAGCATAGGAGGAGCAATAGAAACACGCGTCTTTATTCACAGGTGCTGTATTCTTTTAGGACAGTAATATTCGTTGTACAGATGCGTATAACATATTATGTTTATATTATGTTATACGCATCTGTACAACGAATATTACTGTCCTAAAAGAATACAGCACCTGTGAATAAAGACGCGTGTTTCTATTGCTCCTCCTATGCTATGCCTTTTAAGCACCAATCGACTCAGTAACTCTTGGGGTTCAAGTCTGAAGTAACTGGTCTTTATACACCGGGGACTGTATAACTGCATCCATTTCTTGCATTAACGCTGCACTTATTGGATTACAAATACCTGCAAGTTTTAAACGGACTGTTCTTGGTCTATTTCCCCTGGTGCACCAGATAATAACTTTTTGGCCAGTACTTTATAACACTGCTTTGTGTGGGATCCACTGTATGAATGTGAATGTGTGTATTGTGCATTTGGTTAATAAATATTTATATTGTTTTTGACATACAAGCTTTTTTGTAGTGCTTTTATTCAATTTTACAGTCGTGCTGGATTTACCTAGACTTTTGGGAATTTCTTATTGTGAAATCCCCACTTCCTTTTCTATGTTGTTTTCATATGTTTAAAGAAATGTTTTGTAAAAGAACCCTGGCATATGTATTTTTCATATGTGTCCCTTTTTAAAGCGACAATATGGTCACCCTACATATACACAGTTTATCACACTGAACTTATTACATTTGTGGCCTAAACTTGTAGAACTAAAAATTCAATTGGGAACTATGGATCATACAGTTAGAAATATCACAGACTACGGTTGAGCGCTTTTACTTTGCTACTCTTTCAGAACTATAAGTGGAAAACTTGGATTAGTGAAACTGACTTAATTCTCTTTGTTTTGGTGTCAAACCTGTTGTAGACGTTTTTAGGATTAATTATTCTCTTGCTGCGCATATTATGGAGCTAATTATATACTCCATTGTCTATTAGTTTTATTTGCTTCAATTAACTGAAAGGCCAGTTCTTAACTTTATATAATTACAATTGCTCACCTAAAGTATGTTACCTGTTCTTGACATTTTTTTAGCTACCATAAATCTTCATGAAGCACAACTGTCTGAAAAGAAATTAGCTTTATCTTGAAATTTAAATGGTGTCAGTGTGTGCGCGGCGATCGGCACCATCACATCTAGAAATGTAGTTAAAATGAATAAGAAATTGCTTGGCTGACTTCCAACATACTTTAAAACCTCAGCCCCTTAAAGGGATATGAAACTCAAAATTTTCCTTTCATGATTCAGATAAGGCATGTTATTTTAAACAACTTTTTAATTTCCTTTTATTATCATGTTTTGTTCATTCTCTTGGTATTTTTTGTTGAGTAGCAGGGACTTAAGCTTAGAAGCCAGCCCATTTCTGGAGCACTATATAGCAGCAGATCTCTTCAACAAAGAACAACAAAGGGATAAAGCAAATTTGATAATAGAACTAAATTGGAAACTTTCTTAAAGGGACATTAAAGACTTGGAGATGTTAATATAAAAATAATAAATCATATATATAAAATCAACTCTGCAATATACTTGTATTATTTAATTTGTCCCCTTTTCCTATAATTCCATTCTGAAATTGTGAGCTTTTCAGTTCCTGTTAAAAATCGAAGTGTAGAACACTGTTATGTTCCAACCAGTCATTGGCTGCACACTCTAGAGGCCTATTTATAACTGTCTCTAATTGGCCAGAGCAGAGAAGCTAACCTTAGTTACAACATGGCAGCTCCCATTGATTTATAGACACTAAAACTTTACACTTATTTTGTCAATATTTAAAAAGGTAATTAAACTTTAAAAAATACATCTACATGTTAGTCTCAGATTAATATTTCCTGTGAATGCATCATACTATCTTAAATTTATTTAGTGTTTAGTGTCCCTTTAAAATTACATGCTACATGCTCTGTCTAAATCGCACAAGAGAACATTTTTAGGTTTCATATCCCTTTAGTAGTTGAACATTTATATTTAGAGCTTGTTTGTCTTAATCATTTTTATTAAACCAAATGGAAAATACTCTCCAAATTTTTCTATCTGTCTACGTTGTGAATAAAATAATTACATTTTTGATTCAGAAAAGATGACATTTGCTTTTATGCATTGAAACTACATATCCTCTGGGAATATACTACATAGGCACATTAATCATAAACTAATTCAACCTCACCATCAGTGGTAGTCCCAGAATGTTTTTTGGTGGGGTGAACACTTACCTTACAAAGCTGAGTGCAGGGGCCGAGAACCAGATGTGTTCTATGGGCATGATCAAGGGTGCAGGTGGAGTCACAGGTGTTCTGAGGGAAGAGCTGAGTGATTCAGGTTGTGATTCTGCATGAAGAGACATCAGTAGGGAAGGGCAAATGTCACCCTAGAAAAACACGGGTGCAAAGAAAAAGATTGAGGTGCTGTTGCTCCTGTGTGCACTCCTGAAGAACTGACACTGACTCTAATATAATTCAGATTATGGTGTTTTTATTTTTTACAAGGTCAAGGTCTTGCAGATTCAGGTTGCAGACAGGTAAACTGTTCTCAAGTCAAGTTCATAGTTCTAGGCCAATATGAGTCTCACATGTAATCAGTGCACAAGCAGTCTACATGGGCATTATTAGGCAAGTATTTCTTCTGCATGTGAGCAATAGCTTCCTGATAATGCAGTTTTGAATGTATCCTCTACTACATTATGCCAACACTTAGAAGCAGTTCTAGGGGTATCATGTCCACCACACATCGATAAATGCCGACAACATACGCTGTCAGCATTTATTGATGCAATGCCGCCCCCTGCAGATTCGCTAGCAGGGGGTGTCAATCATGCCGATCGTATTCGAACGATTTCTGGAGCAGCAGTCTTTAGACTTCGCCGGAAACACAGGGCCTCAAGCTCCGTACGGAGCATGATAAATTGACCCCCTAGACTTTACAATGTATGCAGGAGGGGTAGGGTATAGTTGTGATCAATGTTTAATTTTAAATATTACCACCTTACTTAAATACCCAATTTCCCCTCTCCAATGTTATTTGTCACTTACTTTTGCCTCTCCATTTAATCTATGGAGCACTGAAGCTAATAGTTGCTGTTTTTCTTTTGCAAGGCCCGAGGGCAGCAGTTAGGACTAAGCCGTATTGGGCAACAGCAGTGATCAGAAACACAGGAAAATAATTGGTCAAGAAAACATGGTCTTTGAAATAGCGCTCTTTGTCAATGCTGAATTCCGGCAGCGGGCAAGCGGAAAAGGGCGCATATGTCCACCCCTGTCCGCTCTAGATTTATAAATCTTTGATTGGCTGTGCGCGGGTAGGAGCTGTCAATCTCCCCGGTTGGAAGAGATCGGGGAGACTGAGGTTGAGAAGAGGTTAGGAAGTAGCGGTCTGATGAAGAGAACCTGCAGTTGTGGTTTGGCAAACAGCTTGATAAATGGAGCCCTTGGGTATTTACGTTGCGATAGTGACTTTTGGTACTGTATTACCACCACTTACACCCCTATAGAAGCAACACTTATACCCCTATAGAAGCAACACTTACAAAAACCTGCAACATCTGTCCCAGGAAAATGTAGTGAGGTACATGTATATGTATTTTGTAACTTGAGTGTGTCTTCTATTCACAATACCAACCAAATCTTCACTCAGCATGTTTTTTTTTTTCTCTCCTAGCTAGAATGTTTTTGACCTGACTGGTAAACTATAGTATAGGGATTTGTTGATGATATATAGATAGACAGTCATATAGATAGATAGATAGATAGATAGATGATAGATAGATAGATTGATTATAAACCGATAGACAGATGATACAAGATAACAGACAGATAGATAGATAGACAAACCTTTTCTTTGATAAATTAAACAATTTTATTAAGACATGAAAGTGGGAAGATGGCACTGTTTCAAGTATAACTCTCTTAACTTGGCACTAATAAAAAGGTCAAAATTATATTTAACAATTTTACAGCAAAGTGCTTACTCATAGATTTCCTCCCTGTTGGCAGAATATGAAATGTGAGACACCAAGGACTGTGATGCTGCATCCCTGGAAGTCTGTCTGTGACATTGCTGACAAGTTACAAGGGTAAATGAAAGGAGCCCAGAACTGCATGTAGTGAATGTGTTAACTGTGACATCTAATAATCTTTATTGTAATATATATCAAGTTCTAGATAAAAAATCTCTATCTACACTTTTAATAAAATTACAATATAATATGTATTGTATCTTCTATAAACTCATATTTAGACTCTCATGTTACAAACTCATAATATCAATACTTAAAAAGTTATATAAAGGTCATAATTGAAATGAGCATGAATGCATTTCAATTCCATTAGCAAAATGCTTCTAGTTAACGTTATTACTGCATCAGTTGCACATATGGTACGTATGACTAGAGAATCCGGATTTAAATCATGTCTGCTCGGAGAGCTGCTGGTGTATTGCTTTAGTGAAGACTCAAAGGGACATAAAACCTCAGGTTTTTCTTTTAGGATTCGGACAGAGCATACAATTTTAAACAACTTTCCAAAGCACTTCTATTGTCAAATTTCCTTTATTTGAAGGAGTATACAATGCACTACTGAGAGCTAGCTGATCACATTGGGTGAGCCAATGACAACAGGAATAGAAGTGCAGCCACCAATCAGCACCTAGTTCCCAGTAGTGCATTGCTACTACTGACCCAACCCGGTATGCTTTTCAAAAAATGACACCAAGAGAACAAAACAAATTCGATAATAGAAGTCAATTAGATATTTGTTTGAGATATATTGATGTTTGTGTCCCAACTATACATGTGCTGCTTATCCTAGAGGATATTTATTGTTAAAACAAGGACACCACAATGGAAGTTATCATTGTTGTATGCAACATTTTGCCTTCCAATGGTCTTCAAAAAGCTTCTTTCTAATTTCAAACGTAGGAAGAAAACATTATTGGACCCCTTATTAAACGGAACATTGTTAAATGCTGCAGCTGCTCAGAGCACCAGTGGGGCATGTATCATGCTAGCAATTAACAAATTCAGTCATTACCAGATGCTACAGCACCTTAGGTTCACTAAGCAACTGCTGTGTTAAAAATGCAAGTGCACAGAGCATACTTAAATACACTTTTGAAACAGATATACCTTTTACTAGAAGTATTTTAATCAGTTGATTTAATCAGCCAAGCTGATTGGATCAGCCAATAGAAATGACGTTGCATTCTATTGGCTGATCCAATCAGCCAATCGGATTGAACTTTAATCCGATTGGCTGATTAAATCAGCCAATCAGATTTTTCCTACCTTAATTCCGATTGGCTGATAGAATCCTATCAGCCAATCAGAATTCGAGGGACGCCATCTTGGATGACGTCATTTAAAGGAACCGTCATTCGTCGTTAGTCCGTCAGCCAGGAAGGATGCTCCGCACCGGATGTCTTCAAGATGGAGTCGCTCCTCATCGGATGGAAGAAGATAGAAGATGCCGCTTGGATGAAGCTTTCTGCCGGTCCGGATGTCCTCTTCTGCCCGGATAGGATGAAGACTTCTGCTGGTCTGGATGTCTTCTTCTGCCCCATTGGATGAAGACTTCTGCCCGGATCGGATGACCACTGGTGCCCGGCTGGGTGAAGACGGCTCAAGGTAGGGTGATCTTCAATGGGGTAGTGTTAGGTTTTATTAAGGGGGGATTGGGTGGGTTTTAGAGTAGAGGTGTGTGGGTGTGTTGGGGGGTATTGTCTTTTTTTTTTTTTTTTACAGGTAAAAGAGCTGATTACTTTGGGGCAATGCCCCGCAAAAAGCCCTTTTTTATTATTTTGGGGGCTTTTTTTATTTTATTAGGGGGCTTAGATTAAGTGTAATTAGTTTAAACTTCTGGTATTTTTTTATTTTCTGTAATTTAGTGTTTGTTTTTTTGTAATATAGTTTATTTAATTTAATTGTATTTTATTTTAGCTAATTGTAGTTAATTAATTTAATTTATTTATTGATAGTGTAGTGTTAGGTGTATTTGTAACTTAGGTTAGGATTTATTTTACAGGTAATTTTGTAATTATTTTAACTAGGTAGCTATTAAATAGTTATTAACTATTTAATAGCTATTGCACCTAGTTAAAATGAATACAAAGTTGCCTGTAAAATAAAAATAAATCCTAAAATAGCTACAATGTGATTATTAATTATATTGTAGCTATCTTAGGGTTTATTTTATAGGTAAGTATTTAGTTATAAATAGGAATAATTTAGTTAATAATAGTAATATTATTTAGATTTATTTAAATAATAATTAAGTTAGGGGGGTGTTAGGGTTAGACTTAGGTTTAGGGGGTAATAAATTTAATTTAGGTGGCGGCGGTGTAAGGGGTTAGATTAGGGGTTAATAAATGTAATGTAGGTGGCGGCGGGGTCCGGGAGCTGCGGTTTAAGGGTTAAACACTTTATTTAGGTGCGGCAGGGTTCGGGAGCGGCGGTTTAGGGGTTTATACACTTTATTAGTTATTGTGGCGGGGGATTGCGGTTCACAGGTAGATAGACATTGCGCATGCGTTAGGTGT